>NC_035444.2:151572349-151697480 GCF_002127325.2 Helianthus annuus
CTTCTATTCTATCATTACATCCGAACTCCGAGCCAAATTTGTAATTTGACGGGATTAGGAGTGAAACCCGCGAATTCTGCCTAAATTACAAATTTTTTGCCAATTACTTTGTGCAAATATTTCTATCAACAGGGGGAGAATTATACCAAATTAGGGCTGAAAACCCGTAATTTGATGAAAACTTTCCTCTAAATTTTCTTAAAACAAGGAAGAAATTGCTAGCTAGGGGTGAAACCCTAACCTTGGCAGTTATTCCGACTTATTATTTATCTCGCCAAAGGCAATTGACGGACTCCAACGACCTGAACTCACGAGTATGGCCTAGAATGCGCATGCATAATGCCCAAGAATCGAGGCAGAAACATGTCCCCTAGAGTCGAAAGTGACGAACAAGTCAACTGTGAATAGTTAAATTGCCATGGTTAGTCAAAGTCTAGTAGCCGCAGACATCCATTTTCCGATTTTGAGTGTTGTTTTGTTGATTTTATATGATTTACCTGTTTCGTGTTTTAAGATTGTTTGGTCCCATTTGTTATCAATCTGCGTGACTTTGTTGCTATCCTATCTCGATTCAACCCTGTTGATGTGACTAAACGAAACCAGTGTGCTATGCTACGCTATACGACTAAGTTAGACGATACAAGTGATGCTATCCGATATGCAAACGAACGACACTCACCTTGTGGTTATAGGTTTCTGTTTTCTGACTACCTCTGTGATAAAATTTCGTACGTGTTTAGGGAATTAAGTGCTCTATTTGCTTAATTGCTTACGTGCTCTAATTGCTTTTGTGCTTATGTGCCTCTATGATTATGTGCTTCTGTGATTATATGTGTTACGTGACGTGAGATGCGACGTGATTCTGAGCTTTAGTAAACTAAGACGTGCGAGATTCGAATTCGTTGTGTTGAGCCCTATGGCGATGTCTATTGCAGACCATGTCGTCATCATCAAGAATTCGCCAAAACCTTACCCGTCAGGAAAAGAGAGACCGACGTCTCGCCAAGCTCATCTCGAGGTCTGTAGCGAAAGCTGTCAGTGAGGTGTACGAAACTCCAGCAAGTCGTCGGAAGAATCCCGAACCCTCACTGAACCCAGCAAAGCTCCGTTCAGTTTCAAGCAATTTAAGGCATGTGGACCGAAGGAGTTCACCGGTGAAGAGGGCCCTACAGGCTTATTTCACTGGTTTGACTCTGTAGAAGTTACCCTTCGTCAAAGCGGATGCCCGGATCATCTTCGAACTCTCAATGCTACCGGTGTCTTCCAGTCGCGGGGCATTGGACTGGTGGACAGCGAAAGGAACAAGCGCGGGGAACGACGCTGCTACGAGCTGACGTGGAGGAACTGAAGGCTATCATGCTGGACGAGTTCTTCCTCCCCACGAACGCCAAAAGTTGGAGGATGAGTTCTGGACCATCAAGCAGAAGAGGGCGACAACGCTGGTCTCACCGCCCGTTTCAAACAACTGAGCATTATCTGTCCAGATTCAGGTCAAGACTCCCGAGATGACCATCAAGAAATACATCCGTGCTCTTCCGGATTGTGTTGCAGATTATGTGTTCGCCGCCAACCCGCATCAATCGATGTAAACCTACCTACTCGCTGCCGAGATTAATGATAAGCGAGTTAAGGCTGGTGTCTGGGATAAGCCATCCAAGTCGTTGCATCAAGTTACTACCGCATCAACCGACAACCCTACTTCTCAAGCCTCCAAGTCCTCGAGAGAAGAAAGAAGAACAAGAATTGCGCTGCCGCAACCAATGCTGCTCCTCTTCAGTCAGTACCGCCACAACAGCAGCAACCACAGCGCACTGCGCCAGTGATCAATGCGCCGCCGGCTAAGCGTGCGTACACCGGCCCCCACCCACTCTGTGCTACATGTTCTTATCATCACCCGGTGGGTGTGGCTTGCCGTTTCTGTGTCCACTGCAACGTTTACGGGCATTTCACTGCGAATTGCCGCTATGGTCCTCGGCAAACGCAAGCTCAAGCCGCTGTTAACCAAGCCCTGCTACAAGCTCCTCAAGCTCCTCAAGCTGCACAGGCCCCGGCAAACAATGTTCGGACCTGCTTTGCATGTGGTGACCCTAACCACTTCGCAAATCGGTGCCCGAACAGAGTGGTGAAACAAGAAGCTCAACAACCCCAGCAGCAACAACAGCAGCCTCAACAACAAGCCGCTCACGCCAGAACTTTCAACATCAACGCACGTCAGGCTCAAGCTGACAACAACGTGGTCAATGGTACGTTCCTTGTGAATGGTATATATGCATCATGTTTGTTTGATACTGGAGCCGATAACTGCTTTGTGTCATTTGAATTTGAGAAGCTTCTTAGACGTAAGCGCTCTTATCTTTCGTCACCCTTCGAAGTAGAGGTCGCTACCGGAAGAACCATTGCTGTAAATTCTGTGCTCCGTGATTGTACTCTCGAGCTCAATCATCATATATTCCCGATTAATCTCATTCCAATGCAGCTCGGAAGTTTCGATGTCATAGTAGGCATGGACTTTCTTCGTGAAAACCGTGCTGAAGTTGTGTGTTCCGATAAGATGATTCGTTTTGTGCTAGCTAGTGGTGATATTCTATGTGTTTATGGTGAAACTACTGCAAAAGATCTCAAGCTCATGTCCTGTCTTCAAGCTCGCAAATATCTCCGCAAGGAATATCGAGCCTTCTTGGCCAACATTGTTGTAGCAGAGACGGACAAGAAAAAGAAAGTTGAAGTCAAGGATGTTCCTGTTGTCCGAGAATTTCCTCAGGTGTTCCCTGATGATCTTCCTGGATTACCTCCAAGTCGTGATATCGACTTTCGAATCGACCTTATTCCAGGAGCCAACCCAGTGGCCAAAGCTCCGTATCGACTCGCTCCATCTGAGATGCGAGAACTCTCGAACCAACTCCAGGAGTTACTTGAAAAAGGCTTCATTCGCCCGAGCACTTCTCCATGGGGCGCACCAGTCCTTTTCGTCAAAAAGAAGGACGGGTCGTTCCGAATGTGCATCGATTACCGGGAATTGAACAAGCTGACCATCAAGAACCGATACCCCTTACCAAGAATCGATGATCTGTTTGACCAACTACAAGGTGCTCAGTGTTTCTCCAAGATTGATCTACGTTCAGGCTACCATCAGTTGCGGATACAAGAGGAAGACATACCCAAAACCGCTTTTCGAACCCGATACGGCCACTACGAATTTGTTGTCATGCCTTTTGGTTTGACCAACGCACCCGCGGTCTTCATGGATCTGATGAATCGCGTGTGTAAACCGTTCTTAGACCGTTTCGTCATTGTATTCATCGACGATGTCCTGATCTATTCCAGATCGAGGGCCGAACATGCGCAGCATTTGCGATTGGTTCTCGAGTTGCTTCAGGTAAACCAACTCTACGCCAAGTTCTCCAAGTGTGAGTTCTGGTTGGAGGAAGTTCAATTTCTGGGTCATATTGTGAATAGTCGGGGTATACACGTTGATCCTGCAAAGATTGAGGCAGTCAAGGGATGGGTTATGCCAAAGAATCCGTCAGAAGTTCGCTCTTTTCTCGGATTAGCTGGTTACTACCGGCGATTCATCGAAGGATTCTCAAAGATTGCTGTACCGCTTACCTCCCTTACTCATAAAGACAAGCCTTTTGTGTGGGGAACCGCGCAGGAGACTGCTTTCCAAACCCTCAAACACATGCTGTGCCATGCACCAGTTCTTACACTGCCGGACGGAAGCGATGACTTCGTTGTCTATTGTGATGCTTCAAACCTTGGACTTGGCTGTGTTCTCATGCAACGAGACAAGGTTATAGCTTACGCATCTCGACAGCTCAAAATCCACGAGAAGAACTATACAACCCATGACCTCGAGCTAGGCGCAGTTGTCTTTGCCTTAAAGATTTGGCGACACTACCTGTATGGTACAAAGTGTACGATCTTCACCGATCACAAGAGCCTACAACATATCTTTAACCAGAGGGAACTCAATATGCGTCAACGCCGATGGGTAGAACTTCTCAACGATTACGACTGTGAGATCCGTTATCACCCAGGCAAGGCGAATGTAGTTGCAGACGCCCTCAGCAGAAAGAATTACGTGATAGGTGTTCGAAACATCCAGGCTCAGTATAACCTCGAAGCTCTCATCCGCGAAGCACAACACGCTTGCTTTAACGAGCGTACGTTGAAGAAAGAACGAATCTATCACGATGGAACTCAGCTCGTGAGCAAAGCCAACGGGATATTCTATTATCTGGACCGAATCTGGGTTCCGAGGAGGACAGATTTGCGAAAGATCATCATGAACGAAGCCCACAAATCCCGATATTCCATTCACCCCGGTGCGGACAAAATGTACCAGGACCTTCGCTACAAGTACTGGTGGCCTGGGATGAAAAGGGATATTGCTCTATATGTTGGTAGCTGTTTAACTTGTGCAAGAGTCAAGGCTGAACACCAAAGACCTTCAGGCTTACTCGAACAACCGCCGATACCCGTATGGAAGTGGGAAAGCATAGCTATGGATTTCATAACTAAGCTTCCGACCACGCCATCAGGTCACGACAGTATTTGGGTTATAGTCGACCGTCTAACCAAATCAGCCCACTTTCTGCCAATACGAGAAGACTATAAGGTGGCCAAACTAGCCCAAATCTACACCGACGAGATCATTAAGAATCATGGTACGCCTCGAGACATCATTTCTGATCGCGATGCTCGGTTTACATCGAGATTGTGGGAAACTTTTCAAGCAGCTCTTGGTACGACGCTGAATTTGAGTACCGCATTCCACCCGCAAACCGACGGGCAGACTGAAAGAACGATTCGTACTATTGAAGACATGCTCCGTGCGTGTGTTATTGATTTTGGTGGTAGTTGGAGCAAACACCTACCGTTGGTCGAATTTTCGTACAATAATAGCTATCACTCCAGCATCGAAATGGCACCTTTCGAAGCCTTGTATGGTAGGAGATGTCGCTCGCCTATTGTATGGCACGAGGTCGGTCATTCACAATTGACTGGGCCCGAGATTCTGCAAGAAACGACTGACAAAATCCACCAGATAAGGGAAAATTTGGTGAAGGCCCGGGACAGACAAAAGATGTACGCCGATAAACGACGCAGGCCCCGCGAATTTGCAGTTGGCGACTACGTGCTCCTAAAGGTATCACCTTGGAAGGGAGTAGTCCGATTCGGCAAAAGAGGGAAACTTGCGCCTCGATTTGTTGGACCTTTTAAGATTCTGGAAAGGATCGGTAAAGTTGCCTACAAACTCGAATTACCGGAGGAACTCAGCAATGTCCACCCGACTTTCCATATTTCGAACCTTCGAAAATGCGTAGCCGACCACGACGCAATAATACCACTCGACGATCTTCAGGTCAATGAGACACTACACTTCGTGGAAAAGCCTGTCGAAATCATGGACCGACAGACCAAGCAACTCAGACGCTCTCGCATTCCTATTGTAAAAGTACGATGGGAAGGCAAACGAGGCGCGGAGTTCACTTGGGAACTCGAAAGTGACATGAAGGCCAAGTACCCGCAGTTGTTCAGATAGATCTGAAGCATCAAATTGGTAAAATCACACGGCGATGTACGGTTCTCGGCCTAATTTCGGGACGAAATTCCCTAAAGGAGGGGAGACTGTAACACCCCGTGTTTTCCAAAAGTCAAAGTCAAAGTCAAGTGTTGACTGTTATTGGAATTAAAGATTAATAAAGATTAATTTCATTTTAGTTTCATTTTGATTTTCATCTTATTTGGAGTAAGTGTTGTATAATCAAACTAATCGACCGATAATCGAACTGTGAATCAACGACCGACTGTGAATGATAGGAAGTAACAATGCAATAAAGCTAGTCAATCAATAATCAAGCTAATCAAATCAATCATCAAACTCAAGTGTGGGGATTTTAGTACTTTTTATACGTGTGTGTGTGCCTTATGTGTTACTTGTGCATGTTTACTTTTATGTTAAAGTGTGTGGTGAATCAATCAAATCAATCAAGACTCAAAGGTGAATCAAACTCAATGGAAATCGAACCCGAAATGGTTGTAAGGATGCTTGTATGTTAAATATAGTCTCGACTACTACTAAAAGTAATTTGATTAGAAATTCTATCATCCTCAAATCATCGTTCATCAAACTCGAAATATCAAAAATCGTCGCGAAACACTCAAAACCAAGCAAGCCGATCGAACAGGGCAACCTGATCGAACAGGCAAGCCGGTCGAACAGGGCAACCTGATCGAACAGGCTAGCCGATCGAACAGGCTGTTCGATCGGACAGCTGTTCGATCAGGGATGCTGTTCGATCAGCTGACCCTTTCCTCTTTTGGAAGCCTATAAATAGGGCTGTCCTTGTCAAACTTTCCACTTTTGGAAAAGCTCTGACCGACCAGCCTCTTCTTCTCACTAAATCTCAGATTTCTCTCAAACCGGTAAGTATTTCGCTCTAATCCTTGTACGTTTTTGTTCATTAATCGATTCTCCATCTTTCTATCTTTCAAAACTTGGATTTCAACCATGAAATCACCAAGATCTAGGTGTTCTTGAGTGATGTCATCATGGTGTTCTTGGTGTTCATCAAGAACTTCATGTTCTTGACTTCATTCAACCATGAATAAGCTAGATCTAACCGATTTCCGCATCAATAACTTAAAATCTACCAAAGATCTTAACATTTCACGGTGGAAAAGGATTGGAAGATGGGTTTTCATCTATCTTTCAACTCTTTTACACTCAAACCGGTGAAAACGAAGCTTGAACCGATTTATAAATCAATCTAAACAAACACATGGTTCAAGATTCGGGTTCTACCGAGAGATATACCGATTTCGGGTTAAACGTTAAACTTGGGTTCCAAACCGTCTCTGGCCGAGCTTGGGTGATTCCTGCTCGAGTCAGTAGACTAAGTAGGGACTTCAGCTTTGTGGTTCAACTCGTAGTCAAAATATCTCTAAAACATCAACAATTAACGGGAATAACCAAGTGTTAAGTGATAGGTTAACCGAATCGAGAAGCTGGCCGAACGGCTAGGCTGTTCGATCGAACAGCCCAACCGAACGACTATGCCAGCCGATCGACTAGGCTAACCGATCGACTAGCACTTAGTCCCACAAACTCATGAAGTGTAGTATTGACGAAGTACTGTTCGATCGACTACGCCACTCGATTGTAATCATTACTGCTCGAATCATGAGATACTATACTTCAAAACACTTAGACTTTTCGAAACATTGGAATGTCACCCGATCGAACATGCCAACCGATCGAGTGACATATTTGAAAACAATGAAGTGCTAGCCGATCGGTTGGGCTAACCGATCGAACAGCTGTTCGATCGGCCAACTTGAAAGGTAGTACAAACCATCATACACAAACACATCCTTCACATCAAAGGAAGAAACAATCCACTTGAAGGAACCAGCCGATCGAGCCAGCCGGCCGATCGAATGGATGTTCGAACGGACTTTCAAACCAATCGAACAGCCCACTCGATCGAACTGCTGTCCGATCGAATGGCCTACTCGATCCAAGTACATTGTTTACTTTTTCCGCGTTACTCATCGTTGTGTTATCGAACTATTCAGGCTAACCTATTCTCAGTGCTCCCTTCAAATCCACAACCAACCACTGTGAGTATACTCGATCCCTTTTTGCTTTCAGCACTTTTGGGTGTTACATACGTAATCTATCAAATTCACAAACAACACAAACTATTTGAACGCTAACCTACTTGCATGTATTACTTGTCTAAATGATTGCTGTTTATTATGTTTACACGTGGAGTGCTATCTACCTGCTTTAGCAACGTAGTACTATAGTTTGGACTCAGCACCCGTTTCCACGGGGGTTGCTAAGGACAATTACTTGCATGGATTACGGTGGTAATCATGTATTGCGAACTGTCTCGGACAGTCAACTTGAAGTCATTGGTATCGATGGTCCCATGTCGATAATTTACATGCATCGTTTGCCCTTGTGTACGTGCTTGGTTATGCGTAAACTATTCGAACTTTATATGCTATATCAAACTTGTGTACTCACCTTTACATATATGTATTGACTTTTATTTTAACGTATGTGACAGGTGTTTAAGCTACTAGCGTGCTAGGGAAGCGAGGCAATAATAAGCTTCTAGGAGTCAGTGACCTTAGGACAGTGTCCATATACCTGCTCCAGGGCCATAATTATCTGTAGATCTTGTACTGGCACCTGTAGTCAGTAAGATCTATAGTTAGTCGTCTAGAAGTCTTAAAACAATATTTACATTCGGTCTGTAATAATTAAGAATTTGAGTTGTCGGAACAGTTCCCATATTGTTTAGTTGATTTCTATGATAACTTGTTATTATTTGGGACACGGTATGGGACGTGTTATATAACTGAATTGTATGATAGTTGTTGTGGAAACTTCTGAACAATCTGTTTCGCTCAGTGCCGCGCCCCGATGATTCCGCCATCGGTTGGGGTGTGACAACTACGTATTTGTCGGATAATTATTAACCAATTATAGGCTAGAAGATGCTTACAAATTTACGAGTGAAAAGATGAGGAAGATAGATGCGTCATCTTCAAAGATCTTAAGAATTTTGAAAGGTGTATTTTAGTGCAAGTTAGAATGAAAGAAGTGTGATTGGGTACTAAAATGTGATGGTTCGATGTCATTTTAAAGAAGAAAACTACGTAATTTAAGATATATACGACATAATTAAAATGAACAAAAAATTATTTTTGGTATGTAATCGGGTAAACGGGTATACATTATCGGGTAATTAGGCCGGGTAAACGATTATATTACCAAATCTCATACTCATCTTATACTAACGAAAAAATAACAAATAATCTCATACCAGATTACCCAGCCCCATGCTTGTTCCGAATCTTTCGGGCATTCCCATCGAACTTGACTTTAATTGTCATCTCTATGCTTCATTATAAAACTATGTCACGTACCGATCATTTACTTGTTGGTCATTATTCATTACTCATTGCGTCCACGAGTATACTTATATATTAATTGCTTAACTGCTAACAATTATCTCTCTATGCTTCATTATAAAACTATGTCACGTACCGATCATGTACTTGTTGGTCATTATTCACTACTCATTGCGTCCACGAGTATACTTATATATTAAATGCTTAACTGCTAACAATTATCTAATTTCAATTATTTAACTTTTTAACAATTTTAACATGTTATTTGTTATAGCTTTAAGATTATATAATGTATTGATATATTTATTTTAATGTTCGTTAATGGACGATTGGACCTGGTAATTGGATGGTATCACCTTATAGCCTACCTGTTCTAAACTCGTAAAACATAATTTAAACAAATCATATATAGTCATATACTAATCTCAGATGTTGCATGTCGGAATTTTTTTACCACTCCTATAGAAATATATAAGCCACCACCATCATACCCGGTATTCTGTATAAATATAATAATTTTATAAATACATGATAATGTAACGAAAGACAAAATATGGAGGAAAAAATGTAATTTGTGTTGAAAAAAGTGACATTTTGTGCATCACGCAATGTTTTTATTCACTACTGGTATTAGGGTGTAAGGGGTGCTCACCTAAGAGGTGAGTCCCCTCTCTTACGCCAAACCAATCCTCGTGTGCCACGTCAACTCCCCTCTTAAACTCCCCTAACACCCTAAATTGATGGCGGCACTCCCCTCTTAGGTGAATTGGTTTTTTTTTTTTAAAAAAAAGGTAACTTTTGATTGGTCCCCTCATCCCTCTCTCCTCCCCCTCTCTTCGGTGAAGCCTCACCGGTTTCACTCCCTCTCTCTACCTTACCGCTATGTTGGCGGTGCTCACCTAGCTCGGCAAGAGGGGTCACCGATGGGAAATCGGTGGGTACCCCGAGTACCCTTAAGCCCATGCTTTGCAGCGGTTGTTGTAAAACTGTGTCAAGTAGTACCAATGCTATACCTCTGGAAAAGTTCGTAAAAACAAAATAAATAAAAACGGAAAAAATAATGCCAAGCGAAAAGCTGACGTAAAATGTTTGAATCATGCATGCTCGTTGCAAAGAAATTAAACCGAAACGTAACACATAATAAAAAAATAACTAAGTCAATCCAGGACCAGCACGTTGCGATGAACTTGTCAAACGGAGAAAAATAGATGTGTTGCGATGGGCCAGTCAAACTGGAAAAATATACAAAAAAATGTTGAACCCCACACGCATGTTTCGGTGCGTTAACTCACACAATTTAGAACGAAACGAAACACTTGGGAAAGATAAAAAGTATGGTGGACCAAAATTGAAAATAAAATAGAGTTAGGGTTAAATTGCAAAAGATGAAAAACTTTAGGTTAAATGTGAAAAAAAACAAAGGGTCTAAATTGCAAAAGAAGAAAAGTTTTGGGTTAGAAATGAAAAAAGAAAAACAAACTATACAGGAGGTACAACACTATAAAGTACAAAAAAGTTAAAAACTGTATTTTTGTAAAACTTGAATAAACTATTGTATATTATATATATTAATAGAGTAAGATAAAGGATCCTGTAAAAAGTGGCTAAAGTGTAAGAAATGTAAGAAATAATCTGGTGTTGACATGTGTCCATCAATTATATTAAGGCTAAATTGCATTTTACGTCCTTTATGTTTCAAAGAAGTTACAGGCGCTGTCCTTTAAGTATGAAAATTACAGCGCATATCCTTTATGTTTTTATCTTCTATCATGCGATGTCCTTGTCTTATAACCTTGTTAGTTTTTGTTGTTAACTCCCCTCATTTGCCTTGCACGTGAGGTTATTATAGTCATTTTATTCCCTCATTAAAACTGTATATTTAAAACATAAAATTAAAAAAAATTGAGTCTCATTACATACAATAAATTATTAATTAATTAATTAATATACAATAGGATTATTTAATAAACAATCCCTCTTTTACAAACCCCCATCGACAACCTTCATATCAAGCCATTTCACCACCGGTCACCATCTCCGGCACCCCATCGCCTGAAAATGCCTTGCCACCATCAACAGCTTCACCATCTCTGGCACTTCCTTAAGAAATGATTTTCAAGCAAGAAATGATTTTCAAATCGTACAAACCGCCTGAAAATGGAGATCACCAACTCGACAGGAAACCTGCAAATTCTCATCAAAGGTGGTTGGATGGTTGAGCGATGGTGGCTGGATCTGGGTGGGGATGGTGCGATGGTGGCTGGATGTGGGTGGAACAACAATGAAGAAGAATGGTCAGATTGATTTGGGAGGCGGATGTTGGCCGACGGTGGGGTTCTCATGCTTTTTCGGCTTCCCCCATCCAAAATCGACATCGTAAATCTTAATCTTTAGGGTTCCAGACACCCCAATCGTAGGAATCGGGTCTCATACTCTCTCGATCCACGTAACATCAAGAACACGCTGAATATGAACCCAGAAGTTCAATCTTTAGATCCATGAGATTGTGGTGGTCAGGCGGTCGTGGTGGTCCGGTGGTGGTGCAGGTAGGTGATGGTGGCTGGTGTTAAGTGGTGGTGGTTTGTGGTGGGTGTTGTTTATATAAAAAGAGAAAGTACAGGGAAGAAGAGAGAGAGAGAAAGAGAGGGGTGGGGAGAGATCAGCTTTTAATATAATAAAATAAAATATCTCTTCAGTAAATGAGGTAAAAGGACCAATTTGTCCTCATGTTCTCAAACTTAACCTCAAAATTTAACTTGGTTAGTGTAAAAGGACAGCGCCCGTTAATAAGTGCAAACGTAAAGGACATATAGTGTAATTTTTAAAGTTAAAGGACAACGCTTGTCGAAACACTGAAACATAAAGGACGAAAAGTGCAATTTAGCCTTATATTAATGAATAAGGGTAATAATGTAATTTACTCCTAATAGTAGTTAAAGTCAATTAAAGGAAATTAGATCATGTGTTAACTATTTTAGTAGAAATTTTAGGAAACATATTATTTCTTACGATTCTTTCTCCTTCATCCCCACCAAAACCATAGCCCCCAAGATGAAACAATCTGCCTCTCTCTAGACTCCGGTCACCGAAGTAAAGTCCGACGACCTTCTCCGGCCGTATTTCCGGCAAGCCGACACCCACAAAAGCCCCTCCCTTCTCTCCGGTGAAACACCTTCTCACCACCATGACACACCGTAACACCCTTTCTGTTCTTATCTTTTCGACACAACCCCACAACATCTTTCGCAAAAACCTTATACAATGTTTTTTGGATTCCAGATAAAACACCATGACTTGAATCATAGTCATGGTGTTTTAAAATCTGGGAATGTTTTGTATTGATAAAACACCATGACTTGAATCATAGATGTTTAAAACACCACGCCATGAACAATGTCTCCAGATAAAACACCATGACTTGAATCATAGTCATGGTGTTTTAAAATCTGGGAATGTTTTGTATTGATAAAACACCACGCCATGAACAATGTCTCCGGATAAAACACCATGACTTGAATCATAGATGTTTAAAACACCACGCCATGAAGATTGTCTCCAGATAAAACACCATGACTTGAATCATAGATGTTTAAAACACCACGCCATGAACAATGTCTCCAGATAAAACACCATGACTTGAATCATAGTCAATTTTATCCAGTTGTTTTAAAACACCATGCCATGAATCTGATTACAGTTCTCTTTATGATAATGTATGACGAATATGCAACCAAAGACCTCCTACAATTAAGGTGAATCATTAATTCCGATATTTAAGGAAAAAAGAGTGAATGTAGGAGTTTTTGGTCGTGTATGATATGGTTACCATATTTCAAACATTGAAAAAGACACTATTGCCCTTCAATTTTACATAAGGTCCCTCTAATTAAAACACAATTTACATTTTTATACCCTATTGATCTCAACCATTAGATCAAATATCCAATGGTTTAAAATACTTCTTACCCTTCTTACATTTTAGACACTTTTTACCATATCCCTACCCAATAGAGTAAAGTCTAGATAATGGTTAAATACTTATTTATTATCTGCATAATACACGATATGGTTTCAATTTATTTGTTATCCGCATAATACATGATATGGTTTCAATTTATTTATTATTATTCTTTTATTAGTTTAATATTTGTAAATTAATTCTTTTCATATTAGTTCAAGAGATATTAATATTAATAATTTATTGGATATTAGATTTAGATATTAATAATATTATTAAAAGATTGAAGGAGAAAATGCTATCTTGCATTAATTAAAGTTATTTATTAATTTTAGATAAAGATAAGGATAAAGATAAATTATATTTATATATTAGTTATTAATATTAAAAGAAATATATTAAATAAATATAAATAAAATTTATGAGGTTGAAGGAGAGAATGCATGTGTCATTATTTGGAGTCTTTTATTATAACTTAGAAGATTTTCCTGATCATTTTATTCTCTATTATTTTCACTGGGTCAACCTAATTTTACCAACAAAAGTCAAAAACCACAAGTTTAAAAATGCTAAAATCATAAATTCGCTACAAATGTTTAGCATTGTTGTCGATGTGTTACATGTAGGTTAACATTTTCTAAGTGGTCCTGACAAGTTGGTCTAGTGGTTAGTCCCTTGGTTTCTCTTCTTGAAGTCCCAAGTTCAACTCCCACTAGCATCACTTTGAAAGACATTGGTGGTAGCAATGAAGTTCAACTCCCACTAGCATCACTTTGAAAGACATTGGTGGTGGCAATGAAGTTTAGAACTAGGCCTCTCTAGAGGTCGCCAGTTTGAAACCGAGCCGAACCGGGTTTTACCGCAGTGGGCCTTCGGGTGGCGGGTTTTCCCCGGAACTGGTGGCTTGGTGGCTCGGGTATGCATCCAACTCTGACCGTTATGGAGGAGGGTATGCATTTGCTCGATTGAGGGCATCCCAGGACCCAGAATGTTTATCCGGTGATTTAGTTGTTCGTTCAAAAAAAAACATTTCCTAAGTGAGACGAGATTTATTTTTAGGGCTTTTTAAGTACTAAATTTTGCGGTTCTTTGTGAGTTCGAGCTAGATCGAGTCGAGCCGAGCTAGCTCGAATTTTAATCGAATCGAACTCGAGCCTCAAATCTTAGCTCGATTTGAAATTCGAGCTCAAGCCGAGCCAGCTCGAATTGAGTTCGAGCCGAGCTCGAGCTGGGTCGAACTCGGTTTGACTCGACTTGTTTACAACCCTAATTGAAACCAAAAAAGCACGTTTAGGCCATGCGTAGTGTTGGGGTTATACAGGCGTTATATTGGGCTATAATGTCGGAACAACCCTCTCCCCCCGTTATTGGGTTATGGAACATGGCTGTGATATGCATAGCGGCACCACCATTGGTTTCTCTCTCACACACATCTATACTATATTATAATGCATGATGGATGACATTTTAAAATATTCAAAAAAAAAAAAGAACTTTTTTCTTTTATTTTATAAATATACCCATAAAATGAGGGTAAATTAGTTATATTTTTCCCCCTCTACAACAAACTTATAATTTTTTTATGTATTCCTATCATATCTTATAAACTATAATGTTTAATACAAATCTAAAAGTACCATGTCGACATACTCATTTTTGTCAACGTTTCGACAGTTGTCTTGGTCAGTATTGTTGTGTGGATTAAAAGGTATAAATAGATGATGTCTTAGTGAACAAGTGATTAAAGCCCAACGTAGTCATTATCCCAAAATATTTAATAGCTATATAATATCAAGTGATTAAATAGTGTCAATTTAATGCTCTCATCCGTATTACACTTTATCCCCTTATAAAAAAACTAACTTCCCCGTCCCCCACACGATTTTAAATGGACATAACTGTTTATATTTAATTAAAAAACTATAGTAATACTTTACTCAAAAACTATAGTAATATTTAATTAAAAAACAATATTTAATTAAAAAACTATAGTAATATTTTTTTAATTAAGTTACACCATTTGGACAAACGAGTATTTTATTTTCTTTAATTTGAGTAAAGTATTACTATAGTTTTTTTAATTAAACATTGATATATTACATGATTAACAATGTCTAAGGGTGAGTAATAACTAAATCGTTAACCGAAATCAATCAAAAACTGAATTAATTGAAAACTGATTAATCGAAACTCGAATTAACCAAAAAACGGTTATCGATTTTTTGTGTACCCTCATTTAACCAAAATGAACTGAACGAACCATTTATATTTTCATATATTTCTAGTTTTTATACCTTTAGCTCATGTATTTCAGATTTATACCCTCATTTTATGTATTTATACCTCCATTTCATGTACTTATACATCAATTTCATGTATTTGTATCTAAATTTCATGTTTGGTTTTAGCCATTAACCGGAATTAAATGAATCAAACCAAAAACCGTCAATCTAACTGAATAAACCAAACCGATTAACTAAAAACAGATTGGTTAATAAAATAGATTAATCGATGACCTCGATTTCTGTTGAGGACAATACTTTAACCAACCGAACAACGCACACCGTGGTGATGTCTGTGTTTCCCTCCGCATCGCGTGCGCACCTATCGGTTATTAACCAAAACCAGTTATCGGTAGGGATGAGCATATGCCACCGAATACCGATCCCATACCGATCCCGTACCGATCCCATACCGATCCCGATCCCGATCGGTATCCCGATCGGTATCCCGATCGGTATCCACTTTTTGGCGTTTTCGGTATCGGTACGGTATCGGTATTATACTGATACCGACCCTCAAAATACGATATAATACCGATACCGTACCGTACCGATACCTAACCGACATGTTTCGGTATCGGTATCGGTACCTAGTTTGGGTGAAATACGGGATCGGTATTAGGCGGTATCGGTATCGGTTCGGTATCGGATACCGATATGCTCATCCCTAGTTATCGGTGAGCAATAACTAAATTGTTAACCTAAACAAACAAAAAACAGACGAAACCGAACCGAAATCAACTAAAAACTAAATTAACTGAAAATTGAAAACCTAACTAACCAAAAACCGGGTATCAATTTTTTTGTACAATGATAATAAACGAACCGACCGAACCATGCATAGCACAATGAAATGGATTATCTGATTACTTCGTTTTTCATGTGTGTCATAGGAAAACTACTAAAACCGAGTATCACGCGGGCATCCTGCTAATATATATATATATATATATATATATATATATAATTGCGCTAAAATAAGAACCACCTCGAGTTGTAAGAACCGCGAGAACCATACCATCCGGGTCGCCGTTTACCATGATTTTTTTTACAACTAGATGTGTGTATTATAAACACAGCCGTAAAAAAAATTTTAACGCCGCGGCCGAGGGGGTAGTTTTTTACACCACAAGTTTGGTGTAAAAAAAAAGAAAAAAAAATAAAAACACCAAACTTGTGGTGTAAAAAACTACCCCCTCGGCCGCGGCGTTTAAAATTTTTTTTTTACGGTTGTGTTTATAATACACACATCTAGTTGTAAAAAAATCATGGTAAACGGCGACCCGGATGGTGTGGTTCTCGCGGTTCTTACAACTCGGGGTGGTTCTCATTCTAGCAGCCCCCTATATATATATATATATATGTCACACTCCGATTTCCACACGTTTCACCGGTGGGCCCGGTGGGGGATTACCGTGACGTAGTTGGCAACAATATAGTCAATCAACACAATATTTAAATGCACAGCGGAAGCATAAAGATAGATATATTTCAACCATCGAATGTAATATCCAAGTATCACAAGTAGTCGAAACAATCCACAGGGGATCAAAATAAAATAGGAAATAATGTTCAACAGATAGTGGCATCCAAGCTTGCGAGACTTTAACGATGCTAAGGAGTGGCCAGCCTATTTCGTGTAGAACCTGCATTTAATCTTTTTGGGGAAAATACGTCAGTTTACACTGGTAAATACATTCAACCAACACTATTGTAAAAGGTTTAATAAAATTGATTTGAATGCACAAGGCACAAACTCTTTATAACTTGGGATAATTAAACAAATCTAATCTTGTAAAAGAATTACATGTTCGTTATGCGTTCAGTCGCCCGGGTCGTGCCGGGTTCAAGGTTAATTGACACACCACATAGTATAAAACCGTGGCGGGAAAACCAACGATTATACCTTTATAATTATGGACACATTGTCGGGTGTACGCCTACACCCGCGTGTCAAGGTCGTGGCCATTCGTAAAATGATGCCAAGTATATCCAGGACATGGTCATTAAACTCCCAAAGGCGTAAAGCCAACAAAACCAATTTTTAAACGGGTCACTTTGATAATACCCAACTACTAATTAGTTAGGGTCAATTGCCCGACCAAGCGGTATTTTATATACCGTACCCCAAGCCCGTATAAGGGAGAATAAGTTAAAAGTATTTACCTGAGCAAGTAATAACCACAACAAGCAAATGCAAGTATCTTTTACTGGTCTCCTATTCTGGAACGAAGGTTTATAATAACCTATTAGATTCCTAACGGGTCTTTAATTTAGCCTAAGCTTAGACCGGTCAGTTTCAAAGGATAAATATGGTTTAATCGCATGAAAGGCGAAAACCGAGAATGGAATGTGGTTTGGACCCAACAAGTTCGGAGACTTGTATATTACGGGTAAACTAAACACATTCTGGATTTTGAGGTAAAAACGTTAAGGTTTGACCCGTTTCGGCTAGTTTATGTAAACTAGTTACATAAACCGGACCGAACGCGTAAATGGCGTAACGGGTAACCGTAAGAGTCCTACACAGGTTTCCTAGGCCAATATGCTCTAAAGAGGTTGTGGTATCAGTAGGATACCTTCCATTATGCCGATAACGAGTTTAATTCCAATATACGCCCCGTAGGGGTATTTTGGTCATTTTAAATATTATAAAAGAGATTTCCGGGTTCTACAGGAAATCTGAGTTTTCTGAACAGGTTATAAAGTTCAAAATACTTTATTTATTATATGAAATCAGTAGCAATTGAATTCGGGTCAAAATACCATGTAGAACTCATTTTATGACCGAAAAGGGTATATTTGGTATTTACCGAATCATGTCATAACCGTAGGTTATGAGCAGGTTAAAAATAATTAAAAATCTTTAGAAATCTCAAAATATTATTTTACATCAGTGTGTAAAAGGTTTGGTGTCGAAATTTGGGTTTAGATAGGCTTTATGCTAATTGCGCCGTTTAATTACTAAAGTTTTCTTAATTACGCTATTTAGCATATCTCCTATTCTAGACCTCGGATTGACATGAAATTTTTGAGACATGCTTAGAAACCAGTAACTAAGGTTATTGTCCTTTCACATATCCTAAATTCTCGTTTTAAAGTCAAAAGGGCATTATGGTCAATATTTAAGCATATTACGGAAATGTGCAAAAGACTCGGACAAACAACGAACCCGTCACAGAGGGTCATACCATCATGTAACCTGGTCCTAAGAGAGTCCTAAGGCATATCTAAATTATACCATAACGGGTCAGAACTGAAGTCAAAGCAAAAGTCAAAGTTTTGCGACTTTCGGTTCTGAACCGGGTCAAAACAGTAAATGGTCAGATCAAACAAGCTTAGACTAGTTATAATACTTATTATCATGTTATATGAGTGATAAAACAGGTTACATGTCATCTACATTGTTAATTATGCTTTAAATCGAAAACTAGCATTCTGTTGACTTTTTCCAAGCAACTTTGACCCGACATTTGGACTAGTTAGAGTGGGAATCAGAGGGTGCCCTTTTAAGGGTTTAATGCCCACATAATTACCAACATATAACTACCTTTGTTTCGACTAATCACTGGACCATTTGTGATTAATCGTTAAGTCAATCGTTAATTACGACGGATTGACTTTTAAGCAATAACTAAGCAAAACTTAACTAAGAAGGGTGGAGCTCACTTACAGAAGTCCTATGCACGACCAGGGATGAGTAGTGAAGACACTTGAGCTCCATAAATGATCAGAAGTGTTGAAATGAGGTGTGGTTACAATGTGTGCATTTCATGGTCTTTTATAGTAAACTAAACACCTTAGATCATTGACAACTAAGTCTACAAGGGTTCCTTAATCATCAACATGTGTCCCTGAGTGCTAAGGGTCGTTTAGGGGGCGCCCATGCTGTTAATAATGGTTCCTAAGTCGGTTAAAACACCAAACAGTGCTTCTGTCCGAATTCTCTGCATCTGGGACATTGACGCGGCCCGCGTAAAGTTCTCTTAACCTTTACGCGGCCCGCCAGAATCCTTCTGACATAACCCATATCTTTCCCTGCTAGCGCGGCCCGCGTAAAGCCCTTTCTAACCTTTACGCGGCCCGCCTGAGGCCTGCTGTAAGATTTTTCAAATCTTTTCACATAATTGCAGCTGGCCTTTGGCGTTTCGAAGGGGTAACTTTGCGTTTTGGGCCTTTCTTATTTACGTATAAGGGCCTCGTGACTTTTACCCGCTTCGTTAAGTCCTCAGTTAGTTTATTACTACCCGAAAAGTCCTAACTTTCAATGTTGACGATTTTAACCCCTCGCATACGAATTCGATCATAACTTTCTCATTTTAAAACGGAACTTTGCGAAATTTATATCGTATATTCTAGTGAGCGTAATTTACCGTTACAAAGCCTCGGGTTTGTTAAAGGGTCACTCAGAGGTATAACTTAAACATGTTGACACATTTAACCCCTGTAGTTTGTAGTCTCTCACTTTCTTCCACATTTCGTTCCGTATGATCCATGATTCATTCGTTTGAAGGTACGAGCATCATTTAGGGTTACTGTAAAGTATATTTATCCCTTGTTGACATTTTGAACCCTCGAATTCACATACTTTCTATGTTTGTCAACTTTAGCCCCTATTTAGTATTTATTTCCACGTGTAAACTTATGACACGTGTCAACACTTAGATTCAAGAGTGAACAACTTCTTGAGAGTGAACTGTGTGAACCAATCTTGACCCTTGATCATTTTTTAGATTAAAAGGGTAAGATTGACATTAGCCAAATATGTTTTAATTAAAATCCCTTAATTTTCTCCTCTCTTAACTCTCTCTCTCTCACACACACACATTTTTTATTATTTCTCTATCATTTCTTTATTCATAGATTTTGTTTTAATTTTAAATTTAATATTGTTTTTTATTTATTATCCATATATATAGATATCATAATAAATTGTTTTTAGCTTTTTGTAATTTTCAATCAATATTGAAAAATTTCTCTGAGATTGAAATTGTAATTATTTTTTGGGCATTAACTCTTATTCTGAATATGTGATGAAGTTATTTGTTTTTGCATACATGTGATATGTTTCGTTTCGTTTTCATTAATTTAATAATTTTTATATGAATATACTCGTGCGCATACATAATATACTATATGTTGTTAATATACACATATGTAACCATTTTTGAATATAATACACAGATGTATAAAAGACTGTACACATGTGTATAAACTAACAGTTGTGTATCTTGTATAAACTGATAGTTAGCGAGACTGTACACATGTGTATAAACTAAAATCCGTGTATCTTGTATAAACGAATACTAGCGAGACTGTATACATGTGTATACAGTAACAGCTATGTATCTTGTATATATGGAAACTAGCGAGATTTTAGTGATTTTGATTATATTGTTTAATAAATGCAATTTACAAAAGACGCAAATACCCTTATTTCAATTAACTTAAAGGGAGGTTACAACATTATAATTACAATCTTGCCATTAATTAAAAATCTTTAGATGATGTAATCCAATGACCCAGATTAGTTCACACAGTTCAATTTCAACTTAGTGTTCACTCTAAAACCCTACCATATATATATATATATATATATATATATATATATATATATATATATATATATATATATATATATATATATATATATATATATATATATATAGGGGAAGGTTTAAATGAGAATGCTAAATATTGTGAGAACCGTGAAAACAAATGAAAAAACCGCAAAAACTTGGTCAAAAACAATTCAAATTCAAATTTTTTTTTCTACAATTATCATTATTATTCGAATACAATGCTAGAAAATTAATTTACACGTATACATTTACGTGAATTCGTAAATAAAGAAAATTTACACATGTGGAAGTTTGCCATTTACACATGTGTAAATCTGTTATATTTACACATGTGTAAAAAAATCTAAAAAGAGTGTTTTTGAAAGGAGAAATGAATTATTTGATGTTGTAAATTCTTTTTTTTTTGATGTTGTATCTTAATTACAATGAGGTTTGTATTAAAAAAAAATTGGTTTTGATTGGTTTTTTCATTCGTTCTCACGGTTCTCGCAATATTTAGCGTTCTCAAGATAACCCTCCCTATATATATATATATATATATAGGATTAGGATCATAAGTGAACAACTTTTTGAGAGTGAACTAAGTGAACTAATCTTGACCCTTGATCATTTTTTAGATTAAAAGGGTAAGATTGACATTAGCCAAGTACTTTTAATTAGAATCCCTTAATTTTCTCCTCTCTTAACTCTCTCTCTCTCTCTCTCATTTTTTATTATTTCTCTATTATTTTAGTTATTAATTATAAGAGATTGAATGGCTAATTTTTTTTATATAAATTGTTATGTTCCTTTTAAAATTAAATATTAAACCTAACTAAATTGATTTTTAACATATGTGTATACAAGTCAGTATATACAAGACTTATATACTTGTGTATTATTACATCTTGTTTCCACGGGTCGCTATAAACCAGATTTATACACTTGTGTATTATTCAAGTACATATGTGTATACGGGTCGGTATATACCAGACGTATACACCTGTGTATTATTCAAGTACATAGTGTATACATGTCGAAATATACCAGACTTATACACTTGTGTATTACTACATATTGTTTCAACTATACATCTTTTCAAACATTGATCTAATACATATATGTATAGAGAATGTAATTAAATATTTTTAATTGTGTTCTAGATGGAACAATATTTGATAATGTTTGTATTTTTTTAAAATTATGTAATATTAAGTTAGGTAATATGTGAGAGAAAAAAAATATAAAGAATGTAATTAAATATTATTTAATTTGGAAAGAGAAATTAGGAGAGAGAAAAAATTAATTAATTAAATGAAGATAGAAATATACAATTATACCCTTGTGTCTATTAAAATACATGTAAGTTACAAAAGATAATTACAATCTTGCCAATAATGAAAACATCTAGATCTACAAAATCAATGGTCAGGATAAGTTCATTTTGTTCACAAATAAATCATTGTTCACTCATAAACCCTACCCTATATATATATATATATATATATATATATATATATATATATATATATATATATCTAAATATTAATAAAGGGTAAGGTTCATGCGAGAACCACCCTTATTGCGAGAACCGCGAGAACCAATGTGAACACAAAATAAAATCTAAAAAAAATCAAAAAAGCACTCAAAATTTCTTTTTTATTTTTTTTTAATATTTTTTAACAAAAAATCGCTATATTTCGTTCCATAAAAAAAAAAAAAAAAAAAAAAAAAAAAAAAAAAACTTTTTTTTTCGAGTAACAGTTATCCATGCACATGTGCATATGTATCATTACTTCAACAAATTCGGTAATACATTATTAGGAATAGACAATTGCACTTTAATTTACAATACCATTAGTAATACACTACTTTTTACATTACCAATATTCAAAATGCACATGTGCATAATTAGGTATAACCATGATATAACGTGTTTTGATACAAAAAGTTTGTGATTTTGAATGGAGAAGTAGACCCATATACATGTTTTTTGGTTAGTTATATCTAGTGGTTGATGGTTTGGTTATAGTTGTCAATTTTTTATGTAATATGTTGATTGGATGGTATAAATGGTGTTTACATATATGTAATAAAGTGAAAATATTGTTAATGGTATTGTATTATGGATGGTATGATAGATGAAAGGGAAAGTGTATTCAAAGTGGTGTACCAAAACACCTTATTTCATGTTGATACATATAATGCACATGTGCATTTCTAATATTGGTAATGTAAAAAGTAGTGTATTACATATGGTAGTGTAAATGAAATTGCAATTGTCTAATATATGTAATGAATTACGGAATTTGTCAAAGAAATGACAGAAATGCACATGTGCATGCTTGTGTATTATGTTGATACATGTAGATGCACATGTGCATTTCTAACATTGGTAATGTAAAAGATAGTGTATTACACGTAGTAGTGTAAATGAAAGTGCAATTGACTATTATTTGTAATGAATTACGGAATTTGACAAAGAAACGACACATATGCACATGTGCATGGATAACTGTTACTCGAATTTTTTTTTTTTGAATTTTTTTTTATTAACAAAATATAGCGATTTTTTCAAAAAAAATAGTAAAAAAATAAAAAAAAAAATTTTTGGGTGTTTTTTAGATTTTTTTAGGAATTACTGTTTGTGTTCACACTGGTTCTCGCGGTTCTCGCAATAAGGGGTGGTTCCTAACGGATCTTTGTCCTATTAATAAAAGACTACAATTAATGCCACATGACAATTTCTCCTTCAATTTCACAATTATATTTTTAATTTTATTTAGGAAAATTGGTATTTAATAAACCAACATTTAACCAGTTGGTAAATAATAATCCAATCTGCAGAATTGGTAAATAATAATCCTACCTATCAACATGTTGGTACTCAATGAACTTCCATTAATTTTTTTTAACTGAAGTTAGTTTTTAAATTTTATTTATTACACAAACAGTCCATGTAGTTGTAATTTACTAGTTTTAACTATTTTATAAACCTCAAATCGAGGAAAAGGAGGATTTTCGAGTGGTTTTTTTGTTTCATAAAATAGTTAAAACTAGTAAATTACAACTACAGGGACTGTTTATGTAGTAAATAAAACTTAAAAACTAACTTCAGTTAAAAAAATTAACGGAAATTCATTGAGTACCAACATGTTGATATGTAGGATTATTATATACCAATTCTGTAGGTTAGATTATTATTTACCAACTGGTTAAATGTTAGTTTATTAAATACCAATTTTTCTTTTATTTAAAAGAGTAAATTACAAGTTTTGTCCTTTATGTTTGTCCCAAATTTCAGGTGCTGTCCTTTACCTTTAAAATTGATGAGTTTTGTCCTTAACGTTTCAAAATACTGCACGTTATGTCCTTTAGCCCTAACTCAGTCAAATTTTTTTTGTTAAATATGGTCATGTGACTTGCACATGAGGGCATGTTTGTCATTTTATCTTTCAGGGTTTACTTTGCAATAAATTATTATTCAGGGACTATTTATAAAACACTGGAAAATAAAAAAAAATATATAAAAACTCTCCATCATCTCCCTCTCTCTTCTCTCTCTCCTCTCTCTCTCTCTCTCATCACTTCTCCCCGTAACTAGAATGCAGCTCAGCTTTCACCATCATATTTTATTCACACACACCCTTTCCTATAATCTTCATTCTGCCATCGATTCTTCTACTCTCTTCTTCATTCATCAAGAACCCTCCATTTTCATCCCATAAAAACCTCCAATACCACTTCAGATTCCAAACAAATTCAACCCATTTTCACCAAATTCACAATTTTTTTTACTGATTGTGAAGTGGGTATTCCTCCAAAACCCCTATTACACACCCCTCTTTACTGGGTGTGTTTCAAGGTCACATCTTTTTCACCCATTTCATCAATTTTGACCCATTTGAAACCCCATTTAAAACGCATGTCTGCAGCCATGATTTGGGTGGTTTCCCCTAACTCTAAAGTGTGCAACCAACTGGGTTTCTTGGAAGCTACAAGAACACAAGATTCATCAAACAAACAGGGGCTTTCTATGAAGTGGGTTTGAGGAGAAAAAGTGTGGCTCAGAGGGTGGTGGCTAACCCATCTGGATCTGAAGAGCTGGTGCGATGGTGGGAGGTGCCGGATCTAACAGTGGTGCTGTGGTGGACAGTGCCGGATCTAACAGTGGTGCGGTGGCAGGTGGGCAGTGGTGGGCGTTGGTGATGGGTGAAAAAGGTTAGATTCCATGTTTAGCGTCTCCGTGTCTCCGGCAACGACATTATATGGGTTAATCGACAGATATGGCATCCAAGGCTCGAGACAGGTGTTCAACGACCTTGGTTTAGAAGTACCGGCCACCACCAGATCTGTTCTGACCCTTCATTAGGTTTTCATATGTTAATTTAATTGTTGTTTTTGTTTCTAAATTTGTGAATTAAGATTATCGATCGGATATATTTGTCTTATTTATTGGATTCGTGGATTTGATGAGTTGTTTGGTTATAATATAAAATAATGAAAGATGATTGAACAAATTCAGATTAATAGTTGCAGGTTTTGATTTTGATTTTAGGCTGGTGGGTTACCATTGTGGGGGGGGGGGGGTTGGAGGTGGTGGTGGTGGTAAGTGGTGGGGTTGATGGTGGATGGTGGTGGTAAGTATGTCTGAGAGAGAGTTGAGAAAGAAAGAGAAATTTTTTTATTTATTTAATATTTTGTTTCTAATTTTTTAAAACTGGATGGATATTTAAGTTATTTATATATTTAGTCCCTGTAAAGCTGAAATGACAAAAATGCCCTCACATGTAAGCCACATGATCAGATTTAACTAAAAAATATAACTGGGTTAGGGTCAAAGGACATAACGTGCAGGATTTTGAAACGTTAAGGACAAAACTCATCAATTTTAAAGGTAAAGGACAACGCCTGAAATTTGGGACAAACATAAAGGACAAAACTTGTAATTTACTCTATTTAAAAATATTTTATTATCCTTATCCTTATTATTACTATTATTATTATCTATAAATCTCTTAATTTTAATTTTAATATTATATATAAAAAATATTTTATTATCCTTATCCTTATTATTATTATTATTAAATCTCTCAATTTTAATTTTATTTTAATAACATACAAATATAGATGAATAGTATATTTTTTTGTCTTTTTGTCTTCTTTTTTTTCTTTTCTTCTTTTTGGCATTATGATTTTTCATTTTGTAACAATACTTTAGTTTTTATAATTTGTATCACAAAGGTTAAATAATTTTAGTTTTTTTATTTTGTTTTACGTTTTTCTCGGATTTTTTCGTCGTTCGTTGCTATTTAGCACAGTGTTTGATGGTCACATTTGGCCCCTCAGGGGTTTTTTTTTTTTTTTCATTTGTATTTGGTGGTCACATTTGGTCTTATAAATTTTTTACCGCCTCCACTTTCTAATACGCATCGTTATAAATTCGACTCCTTCTACGTTTTACGTCACGTAAGTCACTTTGTGTTGGAAATTCGTGTTTTTTTACGCTTTACCCGGTTTTGGTCTTCGTTCGATGCTACTTAGCATGGTTTTACGTCCCCATCTCCTCAACGTTGGTAGCACGTTTTTATACCCACTGGAGTGCAACACGGGTAGTTTAAGACTAGTATATATATAATTAAAAGGGTATATACAGATGGTGTTATAAATACCTCATCTTTTCACCGTCACCATCTTTCTCCCAAGAAGTACTTACGAAAATGAAACTCTTTCTCACGTCAACCCACCCCCCTCGCCGGAACATCCTTTTGCCGCCGTTACTCCTCCTCCTCCTCTTTATCACCGTCACTTCCTCCACCAATTCACCGGATAATTCCATCCACCACCACCATTGCGCCACCACGTCCACCACCACAAAACACCCGCCTCCTCCCTGTTTCCAATCCCAACGACTCCACTGCCGGCCACCTCTCCCACCACTACCACCGCACCACCCCCAGCCACCACCGCCGGAAGAAATTGATCCAAGATACGGTGTAGCAAAAAGATTAGTCCCTTCCGGACCAAACCCACTTCACAATTGAAAATTTTTCATTTCTTTTTCACTACCCAATTTATAAAAATTCATCATTTTCAAGATACCCTGTTTCTTTATCTAAATCTTTCCTTTTATTTTTCTTGAAACATGATCCAAGATTATACATTTATCCCCTTCTAAACCAAACCCACTTCACAATTGATGATTTTCAGTTCTTTTTCACCACCCATTTTATCAAAATTCAAAATTTTCTAGCTCCCCTGTTTCTCTCTTCAAATCATTCTTGAACACATGATCCAAAATTACACACTTAATTTTGATTATTCTTCTTACAAATGTGACCCAGAATCACTTTTTCCTTTCCATCCTTGTTCTTGAATTTGAATTAATTCCTATTTTGAAGTAGAAGAAAACAGAGGGTTACATACAGCATTGATGGTGAATCTGCAAGATGTTGGTCTGGAAGCAGCAAAAACAAGAATGGAAATAGCCAAAATAGATGATGAAAAGTAGTTGTACTGACAGCAATAGTGGTTGTACTTTTTAATGTGTTTATAGGTTGGGGGTGGTATCAAGAGAAATCCATGAGTTGCATTAAATTTGCAGGCTTTTTTCTCATGAGGAAGATGGTTGCTAAATTCAATGGGAGGTTGTAGTTTTGTAAACTCTTGGGGGTAAAATAGTACTTTTGCTTATTCAATTGCTAAATATTTGTTGACTTTGTTAATGCATATAGTTACGTACTTACGTCTCTAGTTACGTGTTATGCAAACTAAGTGCTGATTTATCTTTTTAACATGTGTTTTAATTATTTTAAATAATATCTACGTTAATATTGATTCTCTACTCTCTAGAAACCAACAAAAAAAAAAAAAAAAAAAAACAGTACACTATTAAATTTTTAAATTTGAGATTTAGTTATAGAAAAAACATGAATCTCATGATGAAATTTTTTATATTTTCATTTTTATAATATTATGAATATGAATTATGAAATAAATGTGATAGTTAATTTGATAATCTCATTACTAGTATATAATTTCATTTCATATAGAATTATACATCATAAATGAAATCGATAGAATTGCAAGAGTCCGAGTTAAATATAGGTCAAACTTCATAAAAACCAACATACTTTTCATAAAATTTATGTAGTTAATATCCCGATATATCCCTGATATATCGGTTAACGGTCCCCTGCCGAAATATCGGTACAAAATATTGGTTAGAATATCGGTACCGATAATATCAACGATATTGTCCGATATTTGACCGATATAGGACCGATATTTGATCGATAAATCACCGATTTTCCCGATATCAGTACCATTCTTCTTATTTCTACCGTTCATTTTCCTTCTTATTGCTGCTATTAGTGTTTTAAGTCTTAATTGTTAGTTGTTACTATTAAATGATAGTGTTTTAAGTCTTAGTCAGTTCTTACTTGTTACAATTGTTAGTGTTAAATTGCTATATATATAAATTTAGCATGATATTAAAATTACCGATATCCCACCGCGATAACCGATATCTCAAATATCGGTCCTTGGCCGATATCCGATATTTTACCGCATTAACTACTTAGCATAAAATTAACGAGTTAAGAGATTTTGCTATAAAAAATTAAGTTAAAGGACATTTATGAGTAAAACTTAATATGTTGGTTTTATATAGCATTTACTCTTAATTATTATTATTATTATTATTATTATTATTATTATTATTATTATTATTATTTTCTTATTTAACTCTATTATTTTTGTTGTCATCGTCGCTAAACTCTTTTTAATTTGTATTACAATTTGTTTTTAATAATTAACAATTGAATAACCCAGTTCCCTAAACTCCTAAAGTATGAATTTAATAGGAAAAGTTTCAGGTATATACATGTTATAAATTTATGGGTCGAAAAATATGTGGGCTCTTTCTACTAATAAAAACAAGGGTTTGTTTAATAGTATGTTATAATTAAGAATTTACAACTCTGATAAATATTTAACAAAATAGCATCTGCCAATTAAGTTTAGATGTTGTGGAGTCCACAAATTTTCAAGACTACGGACGAAGAAGGAGCAAGTGAGAGATTGATGGAAAGAGCGACATATTCGTAAAAAACCCCGACTTGATACCATTTTGTCAGAGAGATTATTAAAGATGTTTTTTATAAAAAAAATATACATATAAATTGTGTTAATACATCTTATCTTAACATATTATATAAAGAGAGCTTCTATACAATTTAAAAATAACTTGAAATGGATATAGTTTTTAAAAGACTTGATTTTGCTATTTAAAAAGGGATATCGGCGCAATTTGTTATTTATTTACCTTCTATTTCGATGTAATTTTCACTTGGAGATATAATCTTTCTATTTGATCTTTCTATTTGTTTAAATCCACTTGAAATATGACACAACTCAAAATGTTTTATCCTTAAGAAGAAAAAAAAAATAGTCAAGAAAGAAGTTCCCATAAATTTTCTTTTATTAGCATCCTAATTTTCAATGTTCTTCTAGATGCAAGCGCAAGTACAATCGACATGGAAGTAGGCAAACCTCTTTATATCTAGAAAAATTACTTTCGATGTTGAATGAGGTACACGCTAACTATACTTTTGTAGTTTTAGATAAAGAATTTTAAGAATCACATGATACATTTGTACACAGTGTTTGACATATATAGTAAAAGTTAGAATTATAATGAAATAGAGAGTTACATTACCATTCTTTGCATCACATTAAAACAAAATATACAAGATAATCACATTTTCTACTTAAACTAGTTATGTAACAAACATGCCCTATTGAATTAATAATGTACTCAAGACATGTGGACATATGTGCAACTTTCCAACGCTATGCTCTCAATTCTTAGCTTGAGCATGTGTATATTTCTTGATGCATGAGATCGTGTACACCATACTTATCAAATGCGATAGGCGCATGGGGCTTGCCTCTCGCCTAGGCGAGAAGCGCAAAAAAAGTGAGGGTCTGAGAAAAAAAACGCAATCAAATAAAAACATTAAAAAACAAAGTTATGAACCGAAAAAAGCCAAATCCTCAAATTGCAAAAGTTTTCAAATATCATAAACCTTAAAACAAAACCAACATTATTATGAATCACCAAAATATCCCAAAACCAAAACTGTTAAGACTTGAAAACAATAAAGTTCAAACTTCAAAAAATAAATAAAATTCAGAACCAAATGTTCTTCAACTTTAAAAATCATCGGAGTCGGAGTCGGAGTCGTCATCCACAGCAATTGCATTGTCTTTTCCAGCAGCATACACATACCTGTAGTATTTTTTTGCCAGCAAAGATAGGGATGGGCTCGGTACCGACCGGTACCGGAACCGAAAGTACTGGTACCGAAAATCCCCAAAAGTAGGTACCGGTACTTGTACTGAATATACCAAGTACGGTACGGTTCGATACCGGTACGGTACCGGTATTTGAGAGTAAAAACCGGTACCGTACCAGACCGGTACCGAAAATGTCAAAAGTCGGTAACGAATTGGTACCGAAAATGTACCCGGTTTGGTAAATACGGTACCGGGTACCATTTGCTCATCCCTAAGCAAAGAACTGTGAATGCGGTGGATACGTCTTATTTGTTATATACAGAACATAAATGAACATTATATAAAGATAATATATACAGTGGCGGATCTTGCCCGTTGAACCTGCCAGGGCCGAAAGACACGGGCACTAAAATTAGCACTACGACCGAAAAACTTGCCAGGGCCGAACATAGTATATATACAAAAGTTCGATCGAAATGCGGAAAATTAGCACTACGGCCGAAAAACTTGCCAGGGCCGTGGCCCTGCCACAGCTCTACTAAGATCCGCCCTTGAATATATATCTCTTAACTTTTTGAAATTCAAAATATCTTTAAAAATAAATACAGATTTGATGAAATATGATTCTAAAAGATTTAAAATTAGTTGTAAATATAATTTGGGTTGTTTCTAAAAGATAGGGGTTTTTTTTAAAAAAAAATAACGTTGCTTTTTTTATCTAGGAGACAAAAGCGGTGTTTGGTCGCCTAGACGGACCAGGAGATCGCTTTTAACGAGAGTGGTGTACACATAAATTGTCTATAATCTTTTAGTATAGAAGATATAAGAAATTATATAAATATGTTAGCTTTTAGTAAGAAATTTTTTAAAGTTACGTATAATACTAGAAACCGTTTTTATCTAGGAGACAAAAGCGGTATTTGGTCGCCTTAGTCGCCCAGGTCGCCTAGGCGGACCAAGAGATCGCTTTTAACAACAGAGGTGTACACATAAATTGTCTATAATCTTTTAGGATAGAAGATATAAGAAATTATATAAACTAGGGTTAAGACCCGCCCGCGTTGCGGCGTGGGTACATCATAAACATTGAATGGATTAGTCCAAACGTTATATGATCCATTAACCATATGAAAACACACATTTGGACGTATCCAGTTGAACTCAGTGTAACATGTATAAGCATTGTGATTGGATCAAACGTAAAGTAAATGGAATTTATATCGAACAATCATAACGTATTATATGTGACCTAACTCATACATAGAAAACGTAACGGGTATGAAGGAAAATATGCACATGTAATCGAAAGGGATTAATTAGAGCTTTCGGAAAAAGGGTAGAAAAAGAAACCATAATTTGACTCCACTTGGTTCGAAAAAAACTTTACGAAACATAATGTTTGACCTGAATCATTTCCCAAAAAAAAATTACGTTGAAACGTAAAACAACTTTAATTTATACCAAAACGTACATAAAAATATGCACGTAAAAATGGTTTCTTTAAACGAAAACGTATTATATTTGACCTGACTCGTCTATAAAAAGGAATGTAGAAAAAATCATATTTATACATAACCGCACATAAAATATGCACGTAAAAAATAGTTTATAAGTAAAGGAAGTATAGGGGTAAACCGAAACAAAATATTAGTAAAAAAATTAATAGGTTAAAAACGTTCGTAAAACCGTGCCAAGTAGCACCAATGCCACAACGACATCGACTCTCAACATCCTAAAAATAAAATAGATAAAATGGTAAAAATTACACTGAACGAAAAGGAGACTAAAATCGTTGAACCACACACCCCCGTTACAGTGTCTTAATGCGAAGAAATTAACCAGAAACGTAAAACGTACAAAATAATAACTTAGTCGATCTAGGACCCGCCCGTTGCGGGGAAGTTTTCAAAAGAGAAAAAATGGACGCGTTGCGACGAGTCTATCAAATATGAAAAAATAGAGCAAAAACGTTGAACCTCACATGCACGCTACGACATGTTAACTCGCAAAATTTAGAACGAAATGTAAAACGAAAAACTTGCGAAAGATAAAAAGTATAGGGGACGAAAGTTGTAAATAATAAAGTGTTGTGTTACATTAAAAAGATGAAAAAGTTTGAGTTAAAAGTAATTTCAAATGTGTTAAAATGTAAAAGAGAAAACTTTAAGGTTAAAAGTGAAAAATCAAGTTTTTTTTTTTTTTTTTGGAAAAGTCCCCAAGCATGGGGTACAAGTGATGATGCACAAGAAAGTTGCTAATTTATGGAATAATATGTTAGCTTTTAGTAAGAAATTTTTTAAAGTTACGTATAATACTAGAAACCGTAGTTAGTATCCATAGTAACTGGCCATCACTTTTTATGTGTTCTGGATTCAAAAACAACATTTGATCTTACTGGTTAGGCGTATACATTTAAGAGCTTGGAATCATGGGTGGTGTGTGTTTATGTTTAAGACCATGTGTAGTCGTTAGTCAAATAATGCTCTCACCATGGGGCGTTTTCTGACATGTGGCAGTCCAGTTAGCATGGAGGCATTATTGGGCGTTATTGCAAAAATGCCATAGTGGGAATAATGCCCAATAACGCCCATGCAATCATTACACAATTATTTATTTTTTTAAATTTAAAACTAAAAATACTTCATTAATTTAAAAAAAATTACACTAGTATAAATAAAAAAACATAAATAAAAAAAACAAAGTTAAAAAAAATAATAATCTGTTTGGACACAAGACGCCTGCTGCGACGCCGTTTAATGCTCAGTTGACTACTCAGACGACGCCTGCTGTTACACCGTTTAATGCTCAATGCTCAGTTGGATTAGGGTATTAGGGTTTATTGTATTTGGGGAAGATGAATTATTTCTCTGCTTTGAGAGAGAGTGTGTGTGAAGAGTTTGTTTTTATTTAAACTTTATTTTTTTCCATTTTGACTCTGAGGAAAAGGACAAAATAACATGATGTTATAAGATAAATAGGATCTGATTTCATTTTTGGATCAAAATGGCAATAAAACTGAAACCACAGGGACCCAAATGCAAAAGGTTTCAAATTTAGACTAAAGTGGCAAAAGTGTTCAAATCTCAGGGACCAAAATGAAAGTTTACTCCCTTGAAAATTGCCCCTCTTCTCTTCCTGTTTCCTTTGGCTTTTTTTCCTTTTTATATCTACTAGCGGTAAGACCCGTCTGCAAACACGGGTCGTTTCTTAGAAAACCATGCATAACTCATATTGACAGAGAGTAAAAAAATAATTACTGCAGACTTACAAAATTGATATAAATTAATGATCAATAGGTTTATTCAACAGCAATTCCATTATGTTGATAGCAAACTACTGTTGTCTATTAACTGTTAAAAACTTCTGTTGCTTTCCAACAGAGCTTGCCAGATAGATAGATAGTAAACAGATATGCATGTTAGTCAGCCTATGTTAAAAAGGTTAGTCAACAGAAATTACAAAGGTTAGTAAACAGATGTTAAGAGAATAATGTTATTAACAAAGAATTTAGTACTCTCATTAAAAATGAGAGCTGCAAACACGAGTTGTTTCTTAGACAAGCATGCATAACACATATTAATAGAACATATAGATACGTGCATAGATATTGTACCAAAACGTATTATCTATTATAGCTAAAAGATAACTATAAACATAGATTATCGGTTAATATATCAATCACATACAATTTAACTGTTTACCCAAAAAGACAATATAAACTGTTTATAGACACACATACTTCATAGAATTTGAATACAACTTAAAGTTCAACAAACGTTAACTACAAAAACAAAATCACCTGCCTCAACAACTTTTAGCAAAACTAAATCAAGGAATCAGCAGATTTTAGAAATCAGCAAATCTTTATTCTCTCATCAACATTTCTCGGATTTGCCCTTTGAATTGGAGGCTTGGAGCTCAAAATCCAAGGAATCAGTATCATCTTCATTCCTATCAAGCTGAAGGTTAAAAAGATCTTGGAGGTCAACTGGATTCAGACTAAGTGCATTCTCCCTTGATATCTTTTCAACACTACCATCAGACTTGATCAAAGTCAATTCATGGGTCTGTTTGTCAGACTTCCACTTTAGTATTTTTGGGTCTGATGGGTTTCTTGGGAGAAATTTTATTTGAGAGGAGTTTGGCGATTGAGGCCTGCTTGCCAACTTCTGAAGTGTTTGAGCAACTTGAGCTTGTAATTGCAACGAAGCATCATCCAATCCATATCGTAACTGATTCCTGATAGATTCTTTTCTGTACTCAGCATACATATTTTCATCTTCCTCATCCATCAGCTGTTGTCTTTTTCTTTGTTTCAAGGCAGCGATGGATACATCTGCTGATGAGAACAGCTTTTTAGATGTAACGGTCTGCCGACCTATAACAGTCGTTTCATCTTTGGATACTGGCTTTTTAGGAAGGGATGGATCTGTCTTTCTTCGCTCTTCTAACCTACTGTAAGCTTGATCAATAGACTGCCTAGTCCATTTTCCAATTTGTCTAGCAGTCCCAACCTTAGCTGCTACAAGTTCTGCCTTCATTCTCTTATACTTCAACACTTCATCCACTTCAACCTTTTTGTAAATTTTCCAGGGGGGAGCAGATTTTCGCATTTGAGGATCTTTATTCATCTTTTCAATTCTATTAACTTCCTCATTAAGAGCCTTAAGGGGCCAGTCTTTGAAATCAGATCTGTAGGCTTCGTAGGGCTTGGTTTCCATGATAGTGTTCAAGAAATCATTTCTTAATGTCTTTCTAGCTCAGCATTTGGTGACAGATTTGACATATTCTTACTCAAGTCTCTAGCAAAATCTTCCAACTTCTTGACTTCACCAAGCCAATGTTGCATATGAGCTGATAAATTAATGTCTCCTAGCCCTTTACACTCTTCATTTGCCTTATCTTCTGCTTGCTTCCCCTTTAGCTTCAGATATTCATAAATATTCTTTGGAGTTTCAAATCCCTGAAGAGATGGGAAGGTTCTTTTGGATGGATCATCCTCTGTGTAAAATTGAGTCATTTCATCTTGAACTGCAAGCAGTTCCAGAGGAAAAGTTACTGCCAATGAGTTGATCTTTGTTGATGGAGGTGGGACGAATGGTTTAGGTGAAGTTTGAATGAACGGAGTAGCTGATAACAGAATTGGTGCGGGTATATCTTTTTCTTCTTTCTCTTCTTCATGCACCATGAATTTTCTCTTTCTTGTGTAAACAGATTTTGGAGAAGGAGGAGTTAGGGAAGAAAAAGGTGTCATGACTGTAAGGGTTGATTTGATGGAAATTGAAATTGGGTAGAATCAGTGGATTGACTAACAACTGTTGAAACAACTGGTGTCTCAACCGCTGTTGTCTTAACATATGCTGAAACATTTGTTGCATCAACAATTGTTTCAGTCGAGGTTGGCAGTGGTGATGAGGATTTTGTATTCTGCTTTTTCACAGGTGGTTTTTCTGGTGAGAGTTTTGTTTTAGATGTATCAGAATCTGACTTCTTAGGTTCAGCAGTGGTTTTGAGTTTCGCAGCAGTGGTTGGTTTTTCTGGTGGTGATATTGGTTTAGGAAGTATCAAAATAGGAGATTCGTTATCTTTTTGTGATTTTCTACTATTTGAAGTTCCAATGTTGAGCACTTCATCTTCCTCTTTTGTATGCTTCCTCTTCTGTTTTCGTTCAATCTCCTTATCTGTCTGTTTGTTAACGGAATCATCAATTCCCTTTTTCTTACCAGTATCAGATTTTCCAGGAGATTTTGCAGAAGTTTGCTTGGCAGGCTTTGGATTTTGTTTTGGCTGATTCCTTGGTGTTGGTTTGCCAAAGTTTTTCATGGAATCATTTTCCCTCTTTTCAGCATCATCTTCATCGTCTTTTTCAAACACAGGTGTAGGGGTAGTACCAGTTAACTTTGCAATGCATTCTTTTATGCCCTTGATGTCAGCCTGTGTGTCTTTGTATCTTGCTTCAACCATAACTCTAATTAGCTTCATGTGGGAATTAAGTTGAATCTCAGCCAGTTCCCTTTGAGCTGCAAGAATGGGTTGTACCGAATTCCAAAGCTCTTGGCATAACTGCTGATGAGAAGGTCGACTTTTGAAAGCATCCACCAACTTCTTCAATTGATCCTTTATATCAGCAACAATTGTTTTCAAGTTAGATATCCTGTCCGTCAAATCCTGGTATTTTAATCCATCACCTAACTTAATAGGATCATCTGAATTCCCACCAGAGGTGGTTGTATCTGCTTTTGAAAGAGGAGGTATCTCCAAATTTTCATTAGCAGATGCCCTTGTTCTTGGTTCTGGGGACTTCCCTCTGCATCAGTGGTTACCTTAGTGATCTCACCCGTGGTTAACTTGAACTCACCAGTGGATACCTTGATAGACACAGTAATGGTTGCCTTCAAGGGAGTCTGACTGATGAAACTACTGTCCAAATGTAAATTAGTGGATTTGACATTTGTAGTAGCTGCTCCACTTGAAATACCATCAAGAATTTGCTGAAATTGAAGAGGTGTAGCCTCCTCAACTATTTCTGGGGTAGGTAATTGAAAAGGTTCAGACATAGCTATTGTTGAAGTTAAACTCTCAGTACAGTGTTCGTGAGGGGGATTGCTATCACTCTGAATGTCAATAGCTTGAAGCAGTGTTACAAACTTTGGTGGAATGGAAGATCAAGGGATTGCTGTCGAAAGAGACATTGCCGCGAGAGAAGGGCTTTTAAGTATACTCTCATATGAGGGTATGACATCATATTGTGGTGTCCCTGTAAATACAACATGTTCCTTTTGTGAGGAATCATGAGGAGTTTGGTTTATGGGTTGAGATCTTTCCACATGTTGTGAGGAAGTAGCAACAGTGGTTTGTAGTGACATATGTGTTGTCACGGGGTTAATCTCTGGGATCTCATCTTCCAGAGGACCTGTTTTGCTGGTTTCGGTGGGCTTTTTGGATTTTGTTTTGGTCCTTTTGAGTTTTGTTGGTGGGGGTTTCACAGCAGTGGTTGTAGTGTTGTGATCATCAAGAGCAGTGGGCTCAGCAACAGATGTTTGAGGAGCAGTTGTAGACTCATCTAAAATTTCCTCATTCCCCTTTGCTTTAGTTTTGAAAACATCTAACTCTTTAGCCATAAGGCGAGTAAAAGTTAGACTATTCATTTTAATACCTTCTCCTTTTTCAAAAGCTTTTTGAGAAACATGTTTTTGCAGGTAGTAGCTTAATAGTATAAGAAAACAAAAGAAAACCAGCAGTTTTCCCCTTTTTAATAGCAACAGCTTTCCCCTTTTTAATAGCAGCAGTTTTGCCCTTTTTAATAGCAGCAATTTTGCCCTTTTTAATGTTATTTAAATTTGCAACCAAATCAGCAAACAATGCTTGGGAGTAGTTAAAATCAGTATTTGTCAAAATTGCATACCCCAATGGCTGAATTTTCAAAGGTATTTCATTAAAAGAAGTAGTTTTATTTGAGAGACAGATTAAGAGAGTATGGAACAGGAATTTCATCGGCGGTGGAAAATTACCTTTAAACATAGTTGCCTTATTCAACTCTCCATCATATCCCCTCCCCTTCAAGTATGTTTGAATCTCATTTTTCGGCAAAGAGGTCTTACCTGCCAAGTCGTATACCTCAAATGTTGTTGATATGGTACTGGGGTTAATAGCAACTGATTCATCTCTGACTTTTGAAGTTATACTTACGGCCACATTGTTTTGTTCTTCAATATTCGCATTAGCCTAAAAATCGCGAAGCGTCTCTTGGAAAATAGGTGCGTTGGCGGTAAGAATGACCTTATATTTTGATGATGTAAGAACATCAACCATCGAATGATAGAGAGTATTGTTCTCGGTTTTCTAAAAAATAGCAACGTAGTTATGCGATTTTTTCATCACAAAAGTCATGATCGGAATTGAAAGTTGCGAGAGGTTGACGAAGAAGTGTTGAAGAAGAAGGTGGAAACCGCTCTGCTGAATTTTAAACTCCAGACGAAAGTAAAACCTCTGTTTGGGGATGAAATAGCAGTTTATAAAGTGAAAAGGTGAATGCTGACGTGTCAGAAGTTAGAAAGATCTGATGGCTAACATATGTCCACGTCACAACCTCTGCTCTGATAATGGATGACAGTTGTTGAGAAAACCACTGTTGGCCAACAACAGATGTTAGGCAACATTAGTAACTCAGCAGTCCTCAGATTAAACAGAACCTATGAGAACAGACAATACCCTTCAGCAATATTTGGAAACCACTGTTGGGCAACAACAGATCTTATACAACAATAGTAAGTTAGCAGTCCTTTCAACAGACTTTTAATATAAAGGAATAAATTGATATTAAATATCAGCAACCATTTAATGCAAAACATTTAAAAAAATAAATTTTCATGGGAAAACTATAAAATTAAATATCAAGAAACTGAAAGGACAAATTTTAAACCTCTGCCAAAAAAATATAAAAAAAACCTCTTCATTTAAAGACCAACAATAATTTACATGGCAAACAAAGGCTACTACCAGTTCATCGGACACAAATGTTGTAAACAGTGGTAAATCAACAGTTGAGCAATAACAGATGTTCAGAACTGTTGAGCAGTGGTAAATCAACAGCAGTAAAAAACCTCTTCATTTAAAGACGTTGAGCAATAACAGATGTTCAGAACTTCTATTATGTTAATCATTGACAATTCTTTGGAAACTGCTGTTGGGAATAACAGATGTTCGCACCAGTAGCAACTTAACAGTCGTTACAAAAAAAAAAACAGGAATTGTTGAGCAATAACAGATATTCAGAACTTCTATTGTGTTAATCATTGACAATTCTTTGGAAACTGCTGTTGGGAATAACAGATGTTTGCACCAGTAGCAACTCAACAGTCGTTACAAAAAAAACAGGAATTGTTGAGCAATAACAGATGTTCAGAACTTCTATTGTGTTAATCATTGATAATTCTTTGGAAACTGCTGTTGGGAATAACAGATGTTCGCACCAGTAGCAACTCAATAGTCGTTACTAAAAAACAGGAATTGTTGAGCAATAACAGATGTTCAGAACTTCTATTGTGCTAATCACTGACAATTCTTTGGAAACTGCTGTTGGGAATAACCGATGTTCGCACCAGTAGCAACTCAACAGACGTTACAAAAAAAAAACAGAAATTGTTGAGCAATAACAGTTGAGCAATAACAGATGTTCAGAACTGTTGAGCAGTGGTAAATCAACAGCAGTAAAAAACCTCTTCATTTAAAGACGTTGAGCAATAACAGATGTTCAGAACTTCTATTGTGTTAATCATTGACAATTCTTTGGAAACTGCTGTTGGGAATAACAGATGTTCGCACCAGTAGCAACTCAACAGTCGTTACAAAAAAACAGGAATTAAGATGTCACACCCCGATTTCCACGTATATCACCGGTGGGCCCGGTGGGGGATTATTGTGACGTAGTTGGCAACAATATAGTCAAACCACAATATATAAATGCACAGCGGAAGCATAAAGATAAATATAATTCAACCATTTACTGTAATATCAAATGTATCACAAGTAGCTGAATAGTATCCACAGGATGGATCAAAATAAATAAAAATGTTGTTCAACAGATAAGACATCAAGCTTGCGAGACTTCTTTAGATGCTAGGGAGCTATTACTAGCCAATTACGTGTAGTACCTGCACTTAATCTTTTTGGGAAAATACGTCAGTTTACACTGGTAAATACAATCAACTGACTCATTTTGTAAAATGGTTGAAAATTGGTTTGGATGCACATGGCATAAACATGTTTATTTAACTTGGGAGAATTATTTAAAATTATAATCTTGTGAACAAATTACATGTTCCTTCTTTGCGTTCAGTAGCCCGGATCCTGTCCGGGTTAAAGATCAATAGACACACCACATTTGCGTAAAACCGAGGTGGGTAAACCATCGGCTACGTCTTTTAATAATATAGACATAATACCGGGTGTACGCCTACACCCGACTGTCAAGGTCGTGGCCATTTCTTCGAATGATGCCAAGGATATCCGGGACATGGTCATTAACCCCCCAAAGGCTTTTAAGTAACAAGACTGTTTAAATGAGCCGATCAAACTATTCAATTGACCACCTAAACGATGGAATTATTGATGCTCAATCAAGCGGTATTTTATATACCGTAACCCAAGCCCGTATAAGGGAAAATAAGTTAAAAGTATTTACCTTTGCAAGTACTATCCTTAATCAGTTAAATCACAGGTATCTTTTACTGGGGCTCCTTATTCTGGAACGAAGGTTTAAATTAACCTATTAGAATCCTAACGGGTCTTTATATTAGCCGTAGCCTAGACCGGTTAGTTTCGAAGGATAGATACGGTTTAATCGCGTGAAAGGCGAAAACCGAGAATGGAATGTGATTCTGAACCAACAAGTTCGGAGACTTGTTTTATATGGGTTTAATATTCACACTCTGGATTTTGGGGTCAAATTGATATGGTTTGACCCGTATCGGCTAATTTATGTAAACTAGTTACATAAGCCGAACCGCGCGCGCAATAGGCGCAACGGGTAACCGTAGGAGTCCTACACTGTTTTCCTAAGTCAATATACTTTAAAGAGGTTGTGGTATCAGTAGGATACCTTCCATAATGCCCGTAACGAGTTTTAGTTCATTATACGCCCCGTAGGGGTTTTCCGGTCATTTTAAAGACTTTTAAAAGGGATTTCTGAGTTCTACAGGAAACCTGAGTTTCCCGATCAGTTTAACAAGTCTAAAATATCTTATTTATTATTTAAAATCAGTAGCAACTGGAATCGGGTCAAAAGACCTTGCAGAACTCAAGTTTTGGCCGAAAAGGGCATATTCGGTATTTACCGAACCGTAGCCATAACCGCAGGTTATGAGCAGGTTAAAATTTATTAAAAATCTTTAAAAATCCCAAAATATTATTTTATTACAGTGGGTTAAAGTTTCGGTGACGAAATCTTGGTTTAGGTAGGCGTTATGCTAATTGCGCCGTTTATTACAAAAGTTTACTTTAATTGCGCTTTTTAGCATAACTCCTATTCTAGACCTCGGATTGACGTGAAACTTTAAGGACATGCTTAGAATTTAGTAAGCATAGTCATGGTCCTTTCACGTATCCGAAATACTCGTTTTATTTTGAAAAGGGCGTTACGGTCAACTTTTTAAGCAATTAACGAAAACGCGTAAAAGACTCGGACAACAACGAACCGGTCACAGAGGGTTATACCATCATGTAACCTGGTCCTAAGAGAATCCTAAGGCATATCTATATTGTACTAAAACGGGTCAGAACTGAAGTCAAAGCAAAAGTCAAACTTTTGCGACATTCGGTTCCGAAACGGGTCAATATAGCAAATGGCCGAATCAAACGAGCGTAAACAAGTTTATATACTTATTATCATGTTTTATGAGTGTCTAAACAGGTTGCATATCGTTTACATTACAGATTATGCAAGAATCGCAAAAATAGCTTTCTGTTGACTTTTTAAGTACGCGTTTGACTCGACATTTGAACTAGTTAGAGTGGTGATCAGAGGGAACCCTTTTAGGGGTTTATTACCCACATAAATACCAACACATAACTACTTTTGATTCGACAATTCACTGGACCATTTGTGAATTATCGCAAAGTCAATCGTTAGTTACGACGGATTGACTTATAGGCTAATTTAAGCAAAAAAACAAAGCTATGGAAGGTATGGCATACTTACAGAGACTTGTTGAAAGACTTAGAACTAAAGAAGAACTCTTGGGAGCTTCAGAAATGATCAGAGAAGTGTGTTTGAGGTGTGTTCTAAATTGTGAACAATGAGATCTATTTATAGTGCAAGACAAGCTCTTAGATCATCACACATTGGTCTACAAGTGATCATGGATGATGGGCAGGTGTCCTAAGGTGTTATGGGTCGAGTAGGGGGCGCCCATGACTCTGGAAAACCCATCCATAATTGTCTTGCCGCTTAAAAGAGCAACAACCATATTTCTGTCGCTGGGCGTCGCTTACGGACCGTATGGCTTAGGCCTTGCGGTCCGTAAGCCTATGGCGGATCTAAATCAATCATGCGCTCCCTTACGGTCCATAAGGCATGACCTTTACGGTCCGTAAGGGGTTAAGAAACAATCTTTTTAAATCTTTTTACAATGATTACCAAAATCTTGGTAATTAATAACCTGACCTTTCGGGTTTGAAGGGGTAACTTTGCGATATGGCCCTCGGTTAATTACAATTAAGGACCTCGTGTTATTTACCCGTGTTGTTAAGCCCTCGGATGGTTTACTTATTATCCGAGAAGCCTTAATTTATATAGTTGACGCTTTTAACCCCTCTCGTACGAATTTGGTCATATGTTTCTCGTTTTAAAACGGAACTTCGCGGAATTTATATATTATATTCTAGTGAGCGTATTATACTGTTACAAGGCTTCGGGTACGTCAAAGGGTCACTCAGAGGTATAATTAAACATGTTGACACAGTTAACCCCCGCAGCTTGTAATCTCTCACTTTCTTCCGCGTTTCGCTTCCGTACGATCCATGATTTATTCGTTTTAAGGTACGAGCATCTTTTAGGGTTACTATACAGTATACTTACCCTTGTTTGACATTTATAACCCTCGAATTTACATACTTTCAAGGTTTGTCAATATTAGTCCTTTATTAAATATTAAATGCCACGTGTAAACTCAAGACACGTGTCAATACATTATTGGACTCAAAATTTCGAGGTGTTACATCCTCACCCCCTTAAAATAAATCTCGGCCCGAGATTTACTCAAACAAATAGGGATATTTCTCCTTCATCGTGGATTCAACTTCCCACGTGAACTCAGGGCCTCTTCGAGCATCCCATTTAACTTTAACTATCGGTACATGTTTTCTTCGGAGCTTTTTCACCTGTCAGTCTTAAATCGACAAAGGCTTCTCCACAAACTTCAAGCTCTCATCTATATGCACATCTGTGTGTGGGATCACCAATGATTCATCAGCGAAACACTTCTTTAGATTGCAGATGTGGAACACATTATGAATTCCATTGAGCTCTTCTGGTAAGTTTAATTTATAGGCAACCGACCCGACCCGTTCGATAACCTCAAAAGGTCCTATGTATCGCGGGCTCAGTTTACCCTTCTTACCGAAACGCATCACCCCTTTCCAGGGTGATACCTTTAGTAACACTTTTTCACCTACCTCAAAGTGAAAATCCTTACGCTTCGGATCAGCGTAACTTTTCTGCCTATCACGGGCAGCCTTGAGACGTTCCCGGATCTGGACAATCTTGTCCGTTGTCTCGAAAACTATCTCTGGTCCTGATAATTGGACCTCTCCCACTTCCGCCCAACAAACAGGCGATCTACACTTCCTACCGTATAATGCCTCGAAAGGCGCAGCCTTTATGCTGGTATGGTAGCTATTGTTGTAGGAGAATTCGATTAGGGGTAAGTTCTTATCCAAACTACCACCTAAATCGATAGCACATGCTCGCAGCATGTCTTCTAACGTTTGAATAGTACGCTCACTCTGACTGTCTGTCTGGGGATGGTAAGCCGTACTAAAGTTCAAACGTGTGCCCAAAGATTGTTGAAAACTCTTCCAGAAGTGAGACGTGTATCTTGTATCTCGATCAGAGATAATAGACACAGGTATGCCATGTAGGGCGACAATCTTATCAACATATAACTGGGCCAATGTATCGGAGCTATAAGTCTCCTTGATGGGTAAGAAATGAGCTGACTTAGTCAGTCGATCGACTATAACCCATATTGTGTCGTTTCCTTTGCTCGTTTTTGGTAACTTGGTGATAAAATCCATAGTTACACACTCCCATTTCCATTCAGGAAGTTCAGGCTGTTGTAGCAAGCCAGATGGCTTTTGATGCTCAGCCTTGACTTGCGCACAAGTCAAGTATTTGGCTACATAAGCGGCTACAGACTTTTTCAAGCCTATCCACCAATAATTTGCCTTTAAATCCTGATACATTTTATCTGCTCCAGGGTGGACAGAATATTTGGAGCTATGGGCTTCCTAGAGGATAACATCTCGTAGTCCTCCATAAATAGGAACCCACATCCGCCCATTCAATCTCAAAAGTCCATCCTTGTGGAGAGTCAACTGCTCCTCAGTTATTCCTAATTTTTCCTTAGAATAATTAGCTTCCAACACAGCCTCTCGCTGTGCAGCTAATATCCTCTCGATCAAGTTATTCTTTACTTCCATCCTCCTAGCATTAATTCGGATGGGTTTCATCCTTTCTTTTCGGCTCAGGGCATCAGCGACTACATTCGCTTTGCCGGGATGGTACCTGATCTCACAATCATAATCGTTCAAGGTCTCCATCCAACGGCGTTGCCTCATGTTTAGTTCCTTCTGATTGAACAAATGTTGAAGGCTTTTGTGATCTGAATAGATCACAAACTTGATTCCATATAAATAATGCCTCCACAATTTTAGTGCGAATACAACGGCACCCAGCTCCAAATCATGGTTGGTGTAATTCTTTTCATGCACCTTTAACTGTCGTGAAGTATAGGCAATCACTTTGCCTTTCTGCATGAGCACACACCCCATGCCTGTGTGTGACGCGTCACAGTAAACTACGAACTCTTCGGTACCTTCTGGTAGCGTCAACACAGGAGCGTTGCTCAGCCTTTGTTTCAAAATATCAAAGGATTCTTCCTGCTTAGGGCCCCAAATAAACTTTTCCTTCTTCTTGGTTAGAGAAGTTAAGGGCGCAGCAATCCTTGAGAAATTCTCAATGAATCTCCGGTAGTATCCTGCCAATCCCAGGAAACTACGGATCTCTGTGGGCGTCTTTGGCTCTTGCCAATTCATGACCGCCTCTACCTTAGCGGGATCCACCTGGATACCACTTTCACTTACGACATGTCCAAGAAATTGGACTTCTCGTAGCCAGAATTCACATTTAGAGAATTTGGCATAGAGTTTCTCGCGATGCAGTAATTCGAGAATACATCGTAGGTGTTTCTCATGGTCGGCTTCATTCCTTGAATAGATAAGGATGTCGTCGATGAAAACGATGACAAATTTGTCCAAGTACGGCTTACAGACGCGATTCATGAGATCCATGAACGCAGCCGGTGCATTTGTGAGCCCAAAAGGCATCACTAGGAACTCGTAGTGACCGTAGCGAGTCCTAAATCCTGTTTTATGCACGTCTTCATCTCTGACCTTCAACTGATGGTAGCCCGACCTCAAGTCGATCTTTGAGAAATAGGTAGCCCCTTGCAATTGATCAAACAAGTCGTCGATCCTTGGCAATGGGTACCTATTCTTTATCGTGACTTTATTGAGTTCACGATAATCGATGCACAGACGCATCGATCCATCCTTTTTCTTCACAAACAGGACAGGTGCTCCCCAGGGAGACGAACTAGGCTTGATGAATCCTTTTGCTAACAGTTCATCTAGCTGGGTTCTTAATTCCTTCATTTCAGTCGGTGCTAGCCTGTAGGGTGCTCTAGCAATGGGAGCTGCTCCAGGAATGATATCTATCCTGAATTCCACCTGTCTATCTGGTGGCAACCCAGGTAGGTCTTCAGGGAAAACTTCTGGATACTCCGAAATGACAGGAATGTCTTCTATCCTTGCTTTGGATTCTTCAATAATCACTTGTGCCATGTAGATGACACAACCTCTTTTTAAGCACCTTGAAGCTTTGAGCATAGATACGTTCTCGGGCAACCCATACTGCGTATCCCCTCGAATGGTGAGCGATTCGCCAGTTGGGGTCTTTAGCACAATTTGTTTTCTATTGCAGACTATCTGGGCCTGATTGTGCGCTAACCAGTCCATGCCCAGAACGATGTCAAAACTAGCTAGATTAAAGGGAAGTAGAGATAGAGGAAAAGAATGGTTCTTAATGGATATCATACATCCCTCTAATATAGTGGAGACGGTCTCTACAGTGCCGTCTGCTAGCTCTACTTCGTACTTTACATTTAGGGTTTTAATAGGCATGTTCAACAGTTTGCAAAATTTTTGGTCTACGAAGGATTTGTCAGCGCCTGAATCGAAAAGTACTCTTGCAAATATATTATTCACGAGAAAAGTACCTGTTATTACGTTGTCGTCTTGCAGGGCTTCCTTCACATCCATTTTGAAGACTCTAGCGTTATTCTTTTTGGTTTCCTCAGTCTTCTTGGCGAGCTTGGGGCAGTTGCTCCTGATGTGCCCCTTCTCACTACAGTTGTAGCAGGTTGTGTCTTTAATCTTCTTACAGTCCACAGTTTTGTGGTCTTTGGACTTGCACAGTCCACAAGCATACGTCTTTGACTGCGACTGTGAGTTCGACCCAAGCCTGCACTTCCCGAAGTGAAATTTCTGGCAGTTATTGCATTTGGGCTTCTCTCCTGACTGTTGCCCATCCTTTCTCGACTCGGTCCCTCTCTTGCCATCACCGTTTCCACGGTGCTTCTTTCCCGACCTTCGCGAGGTATTATCCTCACGCTTCCTCTTTTCGGCCTCTTTGTTCCTCTGCGTTCTCAGTCGGACCGCGTCCATTGTGAGGGACAAAAAGAGGTCAGTCACAGACCTGAAGGTCGTTGGCCGAGAGGCCTTCACACTAGCCTTTATCGCGGGTTCCAACCCCCCGATAAAACGAGCAATCCTCCTTGGTTCCGGGGTGACTAGATAAGGAACCAAGCGAGACATCGTATTGAAGCTCGTCAAGTAGGCCTGGCAGTCCAGGTTTGTCATCACCAGTGACACAAAATCGGACTCTATTTTCTCTACCTCATGCTGAGGGCAGTAATTTTCCCTGATGAGAGAAACGAATTCCTCCCACGTCATGCTGTAAAGCACAGCTTTTCCTGAGGCCTGAACCAGCGCCCTCCACCAAGCTAGGGCCTCGCCCTTAAATGACTGTGACACAAACTTCACTACATCCCTTTCAGCGCAGCCACTGATGTCCACCACTGTGTCCATCTCATCCAACCAGGTCATGCATTCGACAGCACCCTTCTCCCCCGTAAAGTCTCGGGGTTTACAAGATACGAAGTACTTGTATGTGCAGCCCCTGGCACGGAAGCATCAGTATACTCCCGTTCGCGACGAACACTATTTTCATTCGACGAGTGATTGTCGTCGTCTTTCTTGGGCTTGGACGAGTGGTTATCTTCGTCCTTCTTAGGTTTGGATAGTGGTTTGCTGTGGGTTTTCGAGTGTGTCTTTGGCTTTGATGGTGGTTTGGAAACTGTTCTGCTTCGGGACTCTGTATACTGTCGATCCAGAGCTGCTTGCACAGCATTGTCGACTAGAGCCTTGAGTTGAGCGCCCGTTAGATTTATTTGGGCATTATCATAATCATCTTCATTTGTATGACTACTTCCTCAATTTGGATTCGCCATAGTAGCTTGTATATGCTGCAGAAGATAATGAAAATTCTGTTTAGGAGTTTATCATTGAATTGTCTTTTATGGCAATTCATTAACCATGGTTTTGAAGACCATATTTGGTTAATTTGTTACTCACTTTATATTTAGGATTTGAACATACTTATCCTAATTACAATTAATATTGCTAGTGGCATAAAAGCCTAGTCACGAGGACGTTATTATAATGTTAGCCGTGATTACAGAGAATCAAGGTATGAAGGTTTGAACCGTAGTCCTTTTTCTCCTTCTGACAGGGAGTCATAAACCACCACTGTCTTTTGTCTTATTATGACAGCAATTATGGCCCGTAGGCACTACATCACTAACGGATGTTTGATAATTCGGCCCTTAGGCTCGACATCACTAATGGATGTTTAACAAGTGATCATCTTTATTGATGATTTAACCCATGATTTATCATATCATTAATTTGGGCTTTGGAATCCTTTTAAAGATTCTTGTATAAGAATGGCGTGTGTAATTTTAACGAATTACATCTGCCATGATTGTTAACATGCTTACAGAGGTTAACAGGGAATCAGAATCTTTTAATTAGGTCTTACCATCTTGGCCGGATCTTAAAAGACACCTGGCTAGGTTTCACTCTGAAGATTCTTTATTTAGGCAGATCAAATTAAAAGGAATGGTTTGATTTATTTCATATATAGTAATCACAAAATGAAATTCATAATATAACATTCCAAAATTTTAATACGATTACACATCGCCCTAAGTGGGACTTTTAAACAGTACATACCTACATAGAGGTTATAATAAGAGATAAGTCCACGCAGGGACTAACACAAGATAAGTGTCCACGCAGGGACTATAGGATATGTCCACGTAGGGACTGAAATACGATAAGCGTCCACGCAGGGACTTATTTAAAATAAACATTACATTAGAACATACATAAGGACTAATGGTCACGTTTCTTCTTCTTGCCCTTTAGTAGGTTTGCTAAGCCCTTGAGGAATCCTCGGTGGCTCTTACGTTCTTCCTCGAATTCTCTCTCCACACGGCTCAAACGGTGGAGTATTTCTTCTTGTTCAGGAGGAGAGAAACGTGGTTGTGGCGCCTGTTGCGGAACTGGAGGTCTGGGAGGTGCTGGATACCTATGAGCTGAGTAGTCCGGTGCTCCCATGTTCCCATGAGCTCCGTCGGGATATCGTGCATTATACCTGGCCGACACCACATATGGGTCGCGCTCATAGTTGTAGTTGTAATGTGCTTGCGATGATGGTTCGAACGGGTTGTAAGCCGTTGGACCCGTGTACGCAGGTATTGGGTGGTCATACCCAAAGGGTGGCGAAGTTGGTGCAGCTGGTGCGGAGTTCGCCTCCTGTACAGGACTTGAAGGTCCTTCTTCTTGTAGTGGCGGGTAGTGGCTACTACTAGAGTGTCGAGGGGTGCTGAAGTGGAATCCCCTCCTCCTCGTGTGGACATACGGGCATTTGTCCTCCTACGCCTTGGCGGATCAGGCATTACTGGCTGAGCCGGTGGCGGAGGTGGTGGCGTAACTGCCACGAAATGTGGATCCTCGGAGGGATCTTGCGGATGTTGCGGCTGTTGTGATGACTGTGGCGTATGGTACCACTCGTGTTGATTAAACAACGCCATGAAGCTATCTGGTCCCTGATAGGGTGCACCATGGAAGGATGACCCATCAGAGATTTCTATTGGGTGCGTGGGCGTACCACGAGCAGGTTCTGTCGGATCAGTATCCTCGTCCATATGATCTTCGGAGAAGTGATCTTGCGGCCCTAATGGAACAAAACCTGAAGGTTCCTGGATGTAGTCAGCTGGATTAAACTGACCTCTGAAGTATGGAGTAGGGTCGTCAAAATTTCGGTGTGATACCGAACGCTGTAGAGGTATGAAGGAGGGTTGTGGGTTGTTGGGATCATTCTCGGAATTTGGCCCAAATGAGTGCCGGTATGATGGCGTTGAGCTATGCGAGGTGGAATGCCTCGCAGGTTCATAAAGGTCTCTTCGCCTTTGCGGTTCTTCACTCCTTGTGGTTGAAGGAGCTCGCGTATTTGAAGGTCCGGCTTCGTGATCTTGATGAGTAATGATCTCTCCTCTGCCTCTTCTTCCCCTTCCTCTTCCTCGGAATATCACTGGCGGCATATTTCCTGCTTTTTAAAACTTTAAATACCATAATAAAAAGGAAAAGACAAATTCGGAATAACAATTCGAATTTGTCCTATGTTCTTGTCTAGACTCAAGTATGTGCAATTGTGTCACTGAGATTAAACACATTAGGATAGTGTTTAATTCACTCAATGTTGGCTCTGATACCAACCTGTCACACCCCGATTTCCACGTATATCACCGGTGGGCCCGGTGGGGGATTATTGTGACGTAGTTGGCAACAATATAGTCAAACCACAATATATAAATGCACAGCGGAAGCATAAAGATAAATATAATTCAACCATTTACTGTAATATCAAATGTATCACAAGTAGCTGAATAGTATCCACAGGATGGATCAAAATAAATAAAAATGTTGTTCAACAGATAAGACATCAAGCTTGCGAGACTTCTTTAGATGCTAGGGAGCTATTACCAGCCAATTACGTGTTGTACCTGCACTTAATCTTTTTTGGGAAAATACGTCAGTTTACACTGGTAAATACAATCAACTGACTCATTTTGTAAAATGGTTGAAAATTGGTTTGGATGCACATGGCATAAACATGTTTATTTAACTTGGGAGAATTATTTAAAATTATAATCTTGTGAACGAATTACATGTTCCTTCTTTGCGTTCAGTAGCCCGGATCCTGTCCGGGTTAAAGATCAATAGACACACCACATTTGCGTAAAACCGAGGTGGGTAAACCATCGGCTACGTCTTTTAATAATATAGACATAATACCGGGTGTACGCCTACACCCGACTGTCAAGGTCGTGGCCATTTCTTCGAATGATGCCAAGGATATCCGGGACAGGGTCATTAACCCCCCAAAGGCTTTTAAGTAACAAGAGTGTTTAAATGAGCCGATCAAACTATTCAATTAACCACCTAAACGATGGAATTATTTGATGCTCAATCAAGCGGTATTTTATATACCGTAACCTAAGCCCGTATAAGGGAAAATAAGTTAAAAGTATTTACCTTTGCAAGTACTATCCTTAATCAGTTAAATCACAGGTATCTTTTACTGGGGCTCCTTATTCTGGAACGAAGGTTTAAATTAACCTATTAGAATCCTAACGGGTCTTTATATTAGCCGTAGCCTAGACCGGTTAGTTTCGAAGGATAGATACGGTTTAATCGCGTGAAAGGCGAAAACCGAGAATGGAATGTGATTCTGAACCAACAAGTTCGGAGACTTGTTTTATATGGGTTTAATATTCACACTCTGGATTTTGGGGTCAAATTGATATGGTTTGACCCGTATCGGCTAATTTATGTAAACTAGTTACATAAGCCGAACCGCGCGCGCAATAGGCGCAACGGGTAACCGTAGGAGTCCTACACTGTTTTCCTAAGTCAATATACTTTAAAGAGGTTGTGGTATCAGTAGGATACCTTCCATAATGCCCGTAACGAGTTTTAGTTCATTATACGCCCCGTAGGGGTTTTCCGGTCATTTTAAAGACTTTTAAAAAGGATTTCTGAGTTCTACAGGAAACCTGAGTTTCCCGATCAGTTTAACAAGTCTAAAATATCTTATTTATTATTTAAAATCAGTAGCAACTGGAATCGGGTCAAAAGACCTTGCAGAACTCAAGTTTTGGCCGAAAAGGGCATATTCGGTATTTACCGAACCGTAGGCATAACCGCAGGTTATGAGCAGGTTAAAATTTATTAAAAATCTTTAAAAATCCCAAAATATTATTTTATTACAGTGGGTAAAAGTTTCGGTGACGAAATCTTGGTTTAGGTAGGCGTTATGCTAATTGCGCCGTTTATTACAAAAGTTTACTTTAATTGCGCTTTTTAGCATAACTCCTATTCTAGACCTCGGATTGACGTGAAACTTTAAGGACATGCTTAGAATTTAGTAAGCATAGTCATGGTCCTTTCACGTATCCGAAATACTCGTTTTATTTTGAAAAGGGCGTTACGGTCAACTTTTTAAGCAATTAACGGAAACGCGTAAAAGACTCGGACAACAACGAACCGGTCACAGAGGGTTATACCATCATGTAACCTGGTCCTAAGAGAATCCTAAGGCATATCTATATTGCACTAAAACGGGTCAGAACTGAAGTCAAAGCAAAAGTCAAACTTTTGCGACATTCGGTTCCGAACCGGGTCAATATAGCAAATGGCCGAATCAAACGAGCGTAAACAAGTTTATATACTTATTATCATGTTTTATGAGTGTCTAAACAGGTTGCATATCGTTTACATTACAGATTATGCAAGAATCGCAAAAATAGCTTTCTGTTGACTTTTTAAGTACGCGTTTGACTCGACATTTGAACTAGTTAGAGTGGTGATCAGAGGGAACCCTTTTAGGGGTTTATTACCCACATAAATACCAACACATAACTACTTTTGATTCGACAATTCACTGGACCATTTGTGAATTATCGCAAAGTCAATCGTTAGTTACGACGGATTGACTTATAGGCTAATTTAAGCAAAAAAACAAAGCTATGGAAGGTATGGCATACTTACAGAGACTTGTTGAAAGACTTAGAACTAAAGAAGAACTCTTGGGAGCTTCAGAAATGATCAGAGAAGTGTGTTTGAGGTGTGTTCTAAATTGTGAACAATGAGATCTATTTATAGTGCAAGACAAGCTCTTAGATCATCACACATTGGTCTACAAGTGATCATGGATGATGGGCAGGTGTCCTAAGGTGTTATGGGTCGAGTAGGGGGCGCCCATGACTCTGGAAAACCCATCCATAATTGTCTTGCCGCTTAAAAGAGCAACAACCATATTTCTGTCGCTGGGCGTCGCTTACGGACCGTATGGCTTAGGCCTTGCGGTCCGTAAGCCTATGGCGGATCTAAATCAATCATGCGCTCCCTTACGGTCCGTAAGGCATGACCTTTACGGTCCGTAAGGGGTTAAGAAACAATCTTTTTAAATCTTTTTACAATGATTACCAAAATCTTGGTAATTAATAACCTGACCTTTCGGGTTTGAAGGGGTAACTTTGCGATATGGCCCTCGGTTAATTACAATTAAGGACCTCGTGTTATTTACCCGTGTTGTTAAGCCCCCGGATAGTTTACTTATTATCCGAGAAGCCTTAATTTATATAGTTGACGCTTTTAACCCCTCTCGTACGAATTTGGTCATAAGTTTCTCGTTTTAAAACGGAACTTCGCGGAATTTATATATTATATTCTAGTGAGCGTATTATATTGTTACAAGGCTTCGGGTACGTCAAAGGGTCACTCAGAGGTATAATTAAACATGTTGACACAGTTAACCCCCGCAGCTTGTAATCTCTCACTTTCTTCCGCGTTTCGCTTCCGTACGATCCATGATTTATTCGTTTTAAGGTACGAACATCTTTTAGGGTTACTATACAGTATACTTACCCTTGTTTGACATTTATAACCCTCGAATTTACATACTTTCAAGGTTTGTCAATATTAGTCCTTTATTAAATATTAAATGCCACGTGTAAACTCAAGACACGTGTCAATACATTATTGGACTCAAAATTTCGAGGTGTTACATAAGAGAAGAGACAATACCTTTAAACAGTGGATGAATCTTTTGCCAAACAGATGTTTTAAAAACAACTGTTTTCAACAGACTTTTAAAGATTTTTTGTCAAATTTTTTTTCAAAATACCTATTTTTTAAGAATGTTCAGAACTTCTATTGGGTTCATGGTTGACAATCCTTTAGAAACCGTTGTTGGGAATAACAGATGTCGGCAACAGTAGCAACTCAACAGTCCTTACAAAAAACAGGAATTATGAGAACAGACAATACCTTTTAAACAGTGGATAAATCTTTTGCCAAACAGATGCTGGCAACAATAGCAACTCAACATTTACAATAGCAGGTATCAACACTAACAACTCTTGATGCTCAAATCAGTAAAAATAAAATACTCTACAAAATTAATAGAATTAAAATTTACATATCACATATGACGATAGATCAACAATTACATTAAGAACTGAACAACGAAATTTAATAATCTTCAGCTCTTGAACAGTAGTCCTGTCCTCATATACTTGATCCTCAACTTCCTTGATAAAGCGATACTTTGAATCATAAGAACCTACAGAAGGATATGATTACATTTTTAACTTGTATATTTCTTCAACTCTGATGTAAAAGAATGTAACACCTCGAAATTTTGTGTCCAATAAATAAACGACACGTGTCACTTACGACAAAAGTATTGTAAACCCGGATCTAATTAAAGATGTGTGGTAGGATTTTTGAACATGTCGACATGTTAATTTATACCTCTGAACGACTTCATTATAGATCCCAAGACCCTAACATGATTAACAAACATCTATTATACCTTAATCCGATAATTACTAATAATAAAGGATGTTCAAGTTTGCTAATTTGGATCCTATGAAAATAATGCTCAATAAATCATTCATAGAGAATTTTATCCTTATGCAAGCCAATGATTCTGCATGATAGAGTAGATAACTGTCCAAGCATGGGTTAAAGGCATTGTGCTGAAAATTAAACCAGGAATCATGTGTTGCAAGTTGTCCATTCAAATCATGAAAGGTTATTTTTTTTTGCCTCTGACAAGGGCTTACGGACCGCAAGGGTCCTGCCTTACGGTCCGTAAGGTGCAAAAGGGTAAAACGTTTTCTCTGTCAAAGGCTTACGGACCGCAAAGGCCCTACTTTACGGTCCGTAAGGAACGCCCAGCGACAGAAAGTTGGCTGTTGGCTGTTATAACAGTTTAACCGACTTAGTAAGATATTTTCAGAGACATGGGCGACCCCTAACCCATCCTAGACATTAGGAGACACTTGTAAATGATCTGGATCACCCCATAGACTTAGTTGTCACCATCTTGGAGGATTTAGAACACTATAAAAGGCCAATGTGTTGCAACCAAGTTCTTCACACCTTCATTCTGCTTTCTGATCATTTATGAGGCTCAAGCATTCTCTCTTAGCTTCACAAGTCGTGCATATGACTCTTGTAAGTATGTTTAACCCTTTGTGGTTCAGTTTTTGCTTACTTATAGCTTAAAAGTCAATCCGTCGTAATTAACGATTGACTTAACGGTTAATCACAAATGGTCCAGTGATTAATCGAAATAAAGGTAGTTATATGTTGATAATCATGTGGGCTTTAAACCCTTAAAAGGGCACCCTCTGATTCCCACTCTAACTAGTCCGAATGTCGAGTCAAACTTGCTTAGAAAAAGTCAACAGAATGTTAACTTTAGATTTCATGCATAATCAGTAATGTAGATGACGTGTAACCTGTTTTGACACTCATTGTAACAACTGCCACTAAAATCAATAATTAGGACAATAACTAGTCAATAAGAAAACCCTAATTAAGACACCCAAGTAATTATGCATTAGCCCTAAAATTTTCAGAATAATCAGAATCAGGATCAGGGCCCCTAAAACTTGAGGGGGCAAACCCTAGTTGAATAGTTATCTAAATAAAACGTTGCAAAGATCTGATTGGCTGGATTTTTGAATCACCAAGGCTAGTCCCGAGTCTAGGCAGCCTATGAATTAGACTGCTTAGCTTACAGACCGTAAGGGGTCAGGCATACGGTCCGTAAGGGAGACCCAAAAATTACTATAAATAGCCGACCTTGGGACTTGCACAGAGGAGTTGAAACGACGTTTATACCTTCTGTGTACGTCAAATTATCATAGTTACAGTACAGTAAACACACACATGATCACGAGGTGCTGCCGCAATCAGGGTAATAACTTGATCACTATTACGATTCAACGTCCGATCGATTATAACTATCCAACGATTGTCCGAGTGCTGCTCAAATTGAGCTTATACTTTGTTATTCATTGTGATTTCGACTTGAATGTTTGAGTGTTGTTCGAATTCGGACTATGCTCTGTCATTCGTTGTGAATCCATTGGATTGTTAAGTATCGCACTTGATAATAGTTGTGAGGGTTTAATCTCGTGAATTGATGTAACTGCTGAATTAGTTACTAATCCCGTTTGTGTGTGCATTGTTATTTAAATTAGGTTAAATGGCTAATCAGTAAAGCTTATACTCTGCTCGTAAATCTGCAAAGTGAGTCATTCTCTTTTTATCAACTGTTTTACAAAACTCCAGATTATTTTCAAAGTTATAATTACAGGGATTAAGTCTATGTAATCACCAAATTACAGCCGGTATGTGGGGTTTTGTATACATTACTTGATAACCGTCACTATTGGACAACGAGTTAGCCAATGAGTGATATGACCATAGTCACAGCCACCATCGGGCAAAGAGGCTACCGATGGATGTTCGAGTGACAAGTACTGTGGGTAGTTGGTTTGATATCAGAAACATTGTAATCGCTCTTGATACTGTAATTTATAACAAATGTGTCATTTCAGTAAAATGAATGATTCACTCAGTATTTCCCCGTTGACAAAACCTTTTTCAAACATGTTTCAGGTGATATGTTGTGAGCAAAGAAAGAGAAGTGCCGTGAAGCACTCCCAGCTTAGAAAAGTGGCTCAGTGTAAATAAATAAAAGAAGCATGTTTTGAAAATAAAAGATTTCCCGGAGAAATCATATTATTGTAAATTATGGGATTTATCCCTCAGCTATAAAACGGGCAGTTTGAATTATTAAAAGATCTTGTTTAAAAAAAAAGACTTCCGCTGTCGCCTAAATTAAATACCACGGGATTCCTGTCCCACGGCTCCTGAAACGGGTCAAACCTGGTCGGGGGCCGTGACACTCATAAAACATGATAATAAGTATTATAATTGGTCTAAGCTTGTTTGATCCGACCATTTACTATTTTGACCCGGTTTGGAACCGAAAGTCGCAAAACTTTGACTTTTGCTTTGACTTCAGTTCTGACCCGTTATGATATGATTTAGATATGCCTTAGGACTCTCTTAGGACCAGGTTACATGATGGTACAACCCTCTGTGACCGGTTCGTTGTTTGTCCGAGTCTTTTACACATTTCCGTTAAACGCCTAAAAGTTGACCATAACGCCTTTTTTACTTTAAAACGAGAATTTTGGATATGTGAAAGGACAATAACCTTAGTTACTGATTTCTAAGCATGTCCCTAAAATTTCACGTCAATCCGAGGTCTAGAATAGGAGTTATTCTAAATAGCGCAATTACGGAAACTTTAGTAATTAAACGGCGCACTTAGCATAAAGCCTATCTAAACCCAAATTTCCACACCAAACCTTTTACACACTGATGTAAAATAATATTTTGATATTTTTAAAGATTTTTAATTATTTTTAACCTGCTCATAACCTGCGGTTATGGCATCGATTCGGTAAATACCGAATATACCCTTTTGGACATAACTTGAGTTTTACATGGTATTTTGACCCGATTCCAGTTGCTACTGATTTTAAATAATAAATAGAGTATTTTGGACTTTATAAACTATTCGGGAAACTCAGATTCCCTGCAGAACTCGGAAACCTCTTTTATAATCTTTAAAATGACCGAAATACCCGTACGGGGTGTATATTGGATTTAAACTCGTTATGGGCATTATGGAAGGTATCCTACTGATACCACAACCTCTTTAAAGCATATTAACTTAGGACTCTTACGGTTAACTTAGGACTCTTACGGTTACCCGTTACGCCTTTTGCGCGCACGGTTCGGTTTATGTAACTAGTTTATATAAACTAGCCGAAACGGGTCAAACCTTATCGTTTTTACTTCAAAATCCAGAATGTGAATATATTACCCACATAAAACAAGTCTTCAAACTTGTTGGGTCCAAATCACATTCCATTCCCGGTTTTCGCCTTTCACGCGATTAAATCGTAATTATCCTTCGAAACTAACCGGTCTAAGCTAAGGCTAAATTAAAGACCCGTTAGGATTCTAATAGGTTGTTATAAACCTTCGTTCCAGAATAGGAGACCAGTAAAAGATACTTGCATTTGTTTATTGAGGTTATTACGTGCTCAGGTAAATACTTTTAACTTATTTTCCGTTATACGGGCTTGGGTTACGGTATTTAAAATATCGCTTGGTCGGGCAATTGACCCCAACTCATTAGTAGTTGGGTATTATCAATGTGACCCGTTTAAAAATTGGTTTTGTTGGCTTTACGCCTTTGGGAGCTTAATGACCATGTCCCGGATATCCTTGGCAGCATTTTACGAAATGGCCACGACCTTGACACGCGGGTGTAGGCGTACACCCGACAATGTGTCCATAATTATAAAGGTATAACCGTTGGCTTTCCCGCCACGGTTTTATGCTATGTGGTGTGTCAATTAAACTTAAACCCAGCACGACCCGGGCGACTGAACGCATAGTGAACATGTAATTCTTTTACAAGATTTAATTGATAAATTATCCCAAGTTATAAAGAGTTTGTGCCTTGTGCATTCAAATCAATTTTTATTAAACATTTTACAAAAGTGTCGGTTGAATGTATTTACCAGTGTAAACTGACGTATTTTCCCCAAAAAGATTAAATGCAGGTTCTACACGTAATAGGCTGGCCACTCCTTAGCATCGTTAGAGTCTCGCAAGCTTGGGATGCCATTATCTGTTGAACATTATTTCTTTTTATTTTGATCCCCTGTGGATTCATTTCAACTACTTGTGATACTTGGATATTACATTTGATGGTTGAAATATAATCTATCTTTATGCTTCCGTTGTGCATTTAAATATTGTGTGGTTTGACTATATTGTTGCCAACTACGTCACGGTAATCCCCCACCGGGCCCACCGGTGAAACACGAGGAAATCAGGGTGTGACAGGTTGGTATCAGAGCCAACGTTGAGTGAATTAAACACTATCCCTATGTGTTTAATCTCAATGACACAATTGCATATACTCGAGTCTAGACAAGAACATAGGACAAATTCGAATTGTTATTCCAGTTTGTCTTTTATTGTTTATTGTGATTAAAAAAAAATGTTAAGCAGGAAATATGCCACCAGCAATTAGAAGAGGAGGAAGAGGCAAAGGGCAGATCACTACTCATAATGATCACGAGGCCGAACCTTCGCATATGCGAGCTCCTTCCAGCACAAGGAGCGAAGAACCTCAGAGAAGTAGGAGGAATCTCTTTGAGCCCGCAAGACGGTCTACCTCACACAGTTCGACACCTTCATACCGTCACTCTTTTGGACCAAATTCGGAGAACGAGCCCAGTAACCCTCAACCTTCTTTCATACCTCTCCAGTGTTCTGTTTCGCACCGTTCCTATGGCGATCCCACTCCTTTCTTCCAAGTCCAGTTCAACCCGGCTGATTACGTCCAAGAACCAATAGGTTATAACCCATTAGGACCAGAAGATCACTTTTCCGAAGACAACGCGATGGATATGGACGAGGACACGGATCCCATCGAACCCGCAAGAGGTACTCCCAACCATCCTATCGAGATCTCTGATGGGTCATCCTTTCGTGGAACACCCTATCAGGGTCCCGACAGTTACCAGGCGAGGTTTAACCAGTGCGAGTGGTACTTTACACCCTCTCACCATTCATCACCTCACCAGTAGCAACAGCAACAGGATCCTTCTGAGGATTCGCGTTTCATGGCAGTTACGCCACCACCTCCACCGCCACCAGTTCAACAAGCACCTCCAGATCCGCCAAGGCGTAGGAGATCAAGCGCGCGGATGTCCACACGAGGAGGGGAATTTCACTTTAGCACCCCTCGCCACTCGAATGCAAGTCATTTTCCGCCATTGCCTGAAGAACCACAAATGGGTGAACCTTCGAGCCACCCTGCAGAGGTGAATTCTGCACCAGTTGCACCACCTCCGCCACCATTTGGGTATGATAACCCTATACTTGCGTACGCCGGTTCCACAGCGTACAACCCATTTGAGCAGCCAGCTCACACACACTACAACTATAATTATGTGGATGCCGACCCATACGTGGTAGCGGCCAATTACAACGCTCTCCATCCCGAAGGACCTTATGGAAAATTGGAAACCCTTGGGGATTAGAATACGCAGCTCATGGGTATCCAGCACCTACTAGAACTCCGGTTCAACAACCGTCGCAGCAGCCACGATTTTCTCCACCGGAACAGGAAGAGATCCTTCACCGTTTAAATAGGGTAGAACGAGACTTTGAGCAAGAATGTAAGAACAATCGTGGATTCCTTAAAGGCCTAGCAAACCTGCTAAAGGGGAAGAAGAAGCGAGATCATTAGTCTTTATATGTTCTATGGTATGTCCTATTTTCAATCAAGTCCCTGTGTGGACATCTATTTGTTTAGTCCCTGCATGGACAACTGCCTTTCAGTCCCTGCGTGGACTTATCTTTTGTCCCTGTGCGGACATCTATCCTTGTATTTGGTCCCTGCGTGGACTTGTTTTCTGTAAACCTCTGCGTAGGTATTTGTCTATTAAAAGTCCCGTTTAGGGCAGTGTGTAATCATTTTTATGATTAATGGAATGTTAAGTTTATAAATTTCATTTTTGTCATTTTAATACATTATTATATGAAATAAATTAAAAATCATTCCTTTTAAATAAATCCGCCTAAATAAAGAATCTTAATGGTGAGACCTAGCCTGGTGTCATTATAAGACCCGGCCAAGATGGTGAGACCTGAGTAAAAGGTTCAGATTCCTGTTAACCTTTGTAAACATGTTAACATTCTTGGCAGATGTGATTCGTTAAAATCACACGCGTCATTCTTATATAAGAATCCTTCAAAGGATTCCAAGACCTAAGTTAATGATTTATAAATCATGGGTTAAATCATCCATTAGTGATGTAGTGCCTACGGGCCATGCTTATTGTCATATAAGACAACAGACAGTTGTAGTCTATGACTCCCTGTCAGAAAAGGTAAAAGAACTATGGTTCAAGCCTTCATGCCTTGATTCTCTGAAATCCTGGCTAGTAAAATATATATATAAAACGTCTTTGTGACTAGGCTTTTGTGCCACTAACAATATTGTTTGTAATTAGGATAAGTTATATTCAAATCCTAAATAAAAGTGAGTAGCAAATTAACTGAATATGGTCTATGTTTACCATGGTTAATGAATTGCCATAAAAGACAATTCCAGAATAAACTCCTAAATAAAATTCTGTCATATTCCTTGTAGCAGATCAAGATCTCGATGGTTGACCCAAATGGAGTTAATAGTCAATCAAAGGAGGATGAAAATGATAACGCCCAAATTAATATAACGGGCGCAAAATTAAAAGCTTTAGTAGACGGCGCTGTTAAGGCGGCCTTGGATCGGCAGTACGAAGAATACACCGAGTCTCGAAGCAGGACCCGATCTGCACCACACTCTAAACCAAAAACCCATTCTGAACCTCACAGCAAACCACCCTCGACCCAGCCTAAACCTAAGAAGGATGACGATCGACACTCTCAAATGAGAATAGTGTCCATCCTAAGAAGAAAGTGGTCGATGATGCACCTCGCGCCAGGGGTTGCACGTATAAGTATTTCATTTCCTGCAAACCCTGAGATTTTACAGGGGAAAAAGGCGCGGTGGATTGTATGACCTGGTTAGACGAAATGGACACTGTCGTGGACATCAGTGGTTGTGCTGAGAGAGATGTGGTGAAGTTTGTATCACAGTCATTCAAGGGTGAAGCCCTAGCATGGTGGAGATCATTGGTTCAAGCCTCTGGGAAGGCTGTTTTGTATAGCATGTCATGGGAGGAATTTATCGCTCTCATTAAAGAAAATTACTGCCCTCAGCACGAGGTTGAGAAGATAGAGTCTGATTTCCTATCATTGGTCATGAAGAACCTGGATTGCCAGGCATATCTCACAAGTTTCAACACTCTGTCGAGATTGGTTCCATACCTTGTAACACCGGAACCCAAACGGATCACACGTTTCATTGGGGGTTTGGTCCCAGAGATAAAAGCTAGCGTGAAGGCTTCTAGGCCTGCTACCTTCAGATCCGTGGCAGATATGTCTCTGTCTCTCACACTGGATGCAGTGAGGCAGAGATCATTGAGAAATGCTGATAGTGAGAAGAGGAAACGTGAAGATGACGATTCACGTAGGTCTAACAAGAAGCACTGGGGGAATCGTGACCACAAGAAGGGGTCAGAAAGCAAGAAGAATGACCGACAGTCGGGCGACAAGCCCATGTGCAAGGTTTGTCAGAAGCACCATTTCGGAAGGTGCAGGTATGAAAAGAAATCCCAGCCGAAGGCATGTGGGATTTGCAAGTCCTCCGAGCATAGGACTCTTGAGTGCAAGAAACTCAAGGATGCAACTTGCTATAGTTGCAACGAGAAAGGGCACATCAAGACTAACTGCCCGAAGATAGTGAAGAAGGCTGAAGATGGGAAAAAGACTAATGCGAGGGTCTTTTAGATGAATGTTCAAGAGGCAATCCAAAACGACAACGTCATAACCGGTATGTTTCTTATCAATGATGTATTCGCCAGAGTGTTATTTGATTCTGGAGCAGATAAATCCTTTGTGGATAATAAGTTCTGTGAGTTGTTAAAATTGTCTGTTAAAACCTTGAATGTGAAATACGAAGTAGAACTAGCTGATGGAACTATGGGAATAGTCTCAACTGTTTTAGATGGATGTGTTATATCCATTAGGAATCACTCATTTCCTTTATCCCTGTTACCCTTTAAACTCGCTGGTTTCGATGTAGTGTTGGGTATGGATTGGTTATCGCATAACCAAGCCCAAATTGTGTGCAACAAGAAACAAGTGGTAATCAAGACTCCGTCTGGAGAACCACTTACCATCCAGGGAGATACTCGACATGGATTACCTGCACAAGTATCTATGCTGAAGGCATCCAGATGTTTGAAGAAAGGATGTGTCATTTATATGGCACAGGTGACTATTGGTGAGGAGAAACCCAAGATTTATGACATCCCAGTCATCTCTGACTATCCCGAAGTTTTCCCGGAAGAACTACCTGGTTTGCCACCGGATAGGCAAGTGGAATTCAGTATCGACATCATTCCAGGAGCCGCGCCTATTGCGAGAGCACCTTATAGATTGGCACCCACGGAAATGAAAGAATTAAGGACGCAGCTAGATGATCTGCTAGCCAAAGGTTTTGTTAGACCAAGTTCATCTCCTTGGGGAGCACCAATCATGTTCGTCAAGAAGAAAGATGGTTCGATGCGTCTATGCATCGACTACCGTGAACTGAATAAGGTTACAATCAAGAATAGGTATCCTTTGCCCAGGATCGACGATCTGTTCGATCAGTTGCAAGGAGCGAGCTACTTTTCCAAAATTGACCTAAGATCAGGGTACCATCAATTGAAGGTCAAGGACGAAGATGTGCACAAGACTGCATTTAGGACTCGCTATGGTCATTTCGAGTTCCTAGTGATGCCTTTCGGGCTCACTAATGCACCTGCTGCATTCATGGATCTCATGAATCGCGTTTGTAAGCCTTATTTGGATAAATTTGTCATTGTCTTCATCGATGACATCCTCATCTACTCCAAAAGTCAAGCTGACCACGAGAAGCATCTTCGATGTATTCTTAAATTGCTTCATCAAGAAAAGCTTTATGTCAAGTTCTCTAAATGTGAATTTTGGCTACGAGAAGTCCAGTTCCTTGGGCATGTAGTCAGTGAGCGTGGTATCCAAGTGGATCCTGCCAAGGTTGAAGCCGTCATGAATTGGCAGGAGCCGAAGACGCCTACGGAGATTCGCAGTTTCCTAGGTCTAGCAGGATACTACAGGCGCTTCATCGAAAATTTCTCAAGAATTGCTGCACCCCTAACTTCCTTAACTAGAAAGAGTATAGAGTTTAATTGGGGCCCTAAGCAGCAAGAAGCTTTTGATATCCTCAAACAAAAGCTGAGCAATGCTCCAGTGTTGGCATTGCCAGAAGGAATGGAAGAATTTGTCGTATATTGTGATGCATCGCACACCGGTATGGGTTGTGTGCTTATGCAGAAGGGCAAGGTGATTGCCTATGCGTCACGACAATTAAAGGTGCATGAAAAGAATTACACCACCCATGACTTGGAGTTGGGTGCCGTTGTATTTGCACTAAAACTTTGGAGGCATTACTTGTATGGCATTAAATTTGTGATCTATTCTGATCACAAAAGCCTTCAGCATCTGTTCAATCAGAAAGATCTGAATATGAGGCAGCGACATTGGATGGAAACTCTGAACGACTATGACTGTGAGATAAGATACCATCCAGGCAAGGCCAACGTAGTCGCAGATGCATTGAGCAGAAAAGAAAGAGTGAAACCAATTAGGATCAATGCCAAGAGCATTGAAATAAGGAACAGTCTGAATGAGAGATTGTTAGCTGCACAGAGGGAAGCTGTGTTAGAAGCTAACTATCCTCACGAGAAGCTAGGAGTAACTGAAGAACAGTTATTCTATGGCAAAGATGGAATTCTGAGATTGAATGGAAGGATATGGGTTCCTGTTTATGGAGGTCTTCGTGACGTTATCCTTCAGGAAGCCCACAGTTCCCGATATTCCGTTCATCCTGGAGCTGATAAAATGTACCAGGATTTGAAGGCAAACTTTTGGTGGATAGGCTTGAAAAAGTCTATAGCCACCTACGTAGCAAAGTGTTTGACTTATGCGCAAGTGAAAGCTGAACATAAAAAGCCGTCAGGCTTGCTACAACAGCCTGAACTCCCCGAGTGGAAATGGGAAATGGTGACGATGGATTTCATCACCAAGTTGCCAAAGACAAAGAAGGGAAAGGATACAATATGGGTAATAGTTGATAGACTGACTAAGTCAGCACATTTCCTACCCATAAAGGAGACTCATAGCTCCGATATACTAGCCCAGTTGTTTGTAGATAAGATTGTAGCCCTTCATGGCGTGCCTGTATCTATCATCTCTGATAGAGATACCAGATACACGTCACACTTTTGGAAAAGTTTCCAACAATCTTTGGACACACGTTTGAATTTCAGTACGGCTTACCATCCTCAGACAGATGGACAGAGTGAGCATACAATCCAAACGTTGGAAGACATGCTCCGTGCATGTGCGATCGACTTAGGTGGTAGCTGGGATAACCACCTACCCTTAGTCGAATTCTCCTATAACAACAGCTACCATACAAGCATTAAGGCTGCACCTTTTGAAGCCCTATATGGTAGAAAGTGTAGAACGCCCGTTTGTTGGGCAGAAGTTGGAGATGTCCAGATGACAGGACCTGATATAATATTCGAAACAACGGACAAGATTGTCCAAATTCGCGATCGATTGAAAGCTGCCCGAGACAGGCAGAAGAGCTACGCAGATTTGAAGCGTAAGCCCTTCAATTTCGAAGTAGGCGACAAGGTTTTGCTTAAGGTATCACCCTGGAAGGGGGTGATGCGATTCGGTAAGAAAGGCAAGTTAAGCCCGAGATATATTGGACCCTTCGAAGTAATCGAACGTGTCGGGTTGGTTGCCTACAAATTAAACTTACCGGAGGAGCTCAGTGGTATCCACAATGTGTTTCACATCTGTAACTTGAAGAAGTGTTTCGCTGATGAATCACTGGTTATACCGCATACAGACGTACACATCGACGAGGGCTTAAAGTTCGTTGAAAAACCTGTGTCAATCGAGGAACGACAGGTTAAGAAGCTTCGCAGGAAGTATATACCGATAGTGAAGGTAAAATGGGATGCCCGTAGAGGTCCCGAGTACACGTGGGAGGTAGAGTCCGCGATGAAAGAAAAGTACCCTTATTTATTTCAATAAATCTCGAGGTCGAGATTTCTTTTAAGGGGGTGAGGATGTAACACCTCGAAATTTTGTATCCAATAAATAAACGACACGTGTCACTTACGACAAAAGTATTGTAAACCCGGATCTAATTAAAGATGTGTGGTAGGATTTTTGAACATGTCGACATGTTAATTTATACCTCTGAACGACTTCATTATAGATCCCAAGACCCTAACATGATTAACAAACATCTATTATACCTTAATCCGATAATTACTAATAATAAAGGATGTCCAAGTTTGCTAATTTGGATCCTATGAAAATAATGCTCAATAAATCATTCATAGAGAATTTTATCCTTATGCAAGCCAATGATTCTGCATGATAGAGTAGATAACTGTCCAAGCATGGGTTAAAGACATTGTGCTGAAAATTAAACCAGAAATCATGCGTTGCAAGTTGTCCATTCAAATCATGAAAGGTTATTTTTTTGCCTCTGACAAGGGCTTACGGACCGCAAGGGTCCTGCCTTACAGTCCGTAAGGTGCGAAAGGGTAAAACGTTTTCTCTGTCAAAGGCTTACGGACCGCAAAGGCCCTGCCTTACGGTCCGTAAGGAACACCCAGCGACAGAAAGTTGGCTGTTAGCTGTTATAACAGTTTAACCGACTTAGTAAGATATTTTCAGAGACATGGGCGACCCCTAACCCATCCTAGACATTAGGAGACACTTGTAAATGATCTGGATCACCCCATAGACTTAGTTGTCACCATCTTGGAGGATTTAGAACACTATAAAAGGCCAATGTGTTGCAACCAAGTTCTTCACACCTTCATTCTGCTTTCTGATCATTTCTGAGGCTCAAGCATTCTCTCTAAGCTTCACAAGTCGTGCATAGGACTCTTGTAAGTATGTTTAACCCTTTGTGGTTTAGTTTTTGCTTAGTTATAGCTTAAAAGTCAATCCGTCATAATTAACGATTGACTTAACGGTTAATCACAAATGCTCCAGTGATTAATCGAAATAAAGGTAGTTATATGTTGATAATCATGTGGGCTTTAAACCCTTAAAAGGGCACCCTCTAATTCCCACTCTAACTAGTCCGAATGCCGAGTCAAACTTGCTTAGAAAAAGTCAACAGAATGTTAACTTTCGATTTCATGCATAATCAGTAATGTAGATGTCGTGTAACCTGTTTTGACACTCATAAAACATGATAATAAGTATTATAATTGGTCTAAGCTTGTTTGATCCGACCATTTACTATTTTGACCCGGTTCGGAACTGAAAGTCGCAAAACTTTGACTTTTGCTTTGACTTCAGTTCTGACCCGTTATGATATGATTTAGATATGCCTTAGGACTCTCTTAGGACCAGGTTACATGATGGTACAACCCTCTGTGACCGGTTCGTTGTTTGTTCGAGTCTTTTACACATTTCCGTTAAACGCCTAAAAGTTGACAATAACGCCTTTTTTACTTTAAAACGAGAATTTTGGATATGTGAAAGGACAATAACCTTAGTTATTGATTTCTAAGCATGTCCCTAAAATTTCACGTCAATCCGAGGTCTAGAATAGGAGTTATGCTAAATAGCGCAATTACGGAAACTTTAGTAATTAAACGGCGCAATTAGCATAAAGCCTATCTAAACCCAAATTTCGACACCAAACCTTTTACACACTGATGTAAAATAATATTTTGAGATTTTTAAAGATTTTTAGTTATTTTAACCTGCTCATAACCTGCGGTTATGGCATCGATTCCGTAAATACCGAATATACCCTTTTTGGACATAACTTGAATTTTACATGGTATTTTGACCCGATTCTAGTTGCTACTGATTTTAAATAATAAATAGAGTATTTTGGACTTTATAAACTGTTCGGGAAACTCAGATTCCCTGCAGAACTCGGAAACCTCTTTTATAATCTTTAAAATGACCGAAATACCCCTACGGGGTGTATATTGGATTTAAACTCGTTATGAGCATTATGGATGGTATCCTACTGATACCACAACCTCTTTAAAGCATATTAACTTAGGAAACCTGTGTAGGACTCTTACGGTTACCCGTTACGCCTTTTGCGCGCACGGTTCGGTTTATGTAACTAGTTTACATAAACTAGCCGAAACGGGTCAAACCTTATCGTTTTTACTTCAAAATCCAGAATGTGAATATATTACCCACATAAAACAAGTCTTCAAACTTGTTGGGTCCAAATCATATTCCATTCCCGGTTTTCGCCTTTCACGCGATTAAACCGTAATTATCCTTCGAAACTGACCGGTCTAAGCTAAGGCTAAATTAAAGACCCGTTAGGATTCTAATAGGTTGTTATAAACCTTCGTTCCAGAATATAATCTATCTTTATGCTTCCGCTGTGCATTTAAATATTGTGTGGTTTGACTATATTGTTGCCAACTACGTCACGGTAATCCCCCACCGGGCCCACCGGTGAAACACGTGGAAATCGGGGTGTGACAAAGAAGGATATAATGGTAGTAAAACGTATTGAAAAAACTTCTGCACTGTTTTTGAATTCCGAAGTGCAGAAAGACATCACCAAAACACCTCTTCAGCTCTTGAACAGTAGCCCTATCCTCATATACTTGATCCTCAACTTACTTGATAAACCGATACTTTAAATCATAAGAACCTACTGATGGGTATGCTGACATTTTTAACTCTTGAATGTGGAGCGAAATTCATATATGTTATTTAACTTGTATATTTCTTCAAGTCTCATGTAAAAGAAGGATATAATAATCGTAGTAAAAAGTTAAATACCAATAAACCGAAAGAACAAAAATAAAATTACAAAAAAACAGATTCTCAAAATTACCATTAACTTCTTCATTTATCATAAAGAAGTACTCCACTTTCTGCACTTCAGACTTCAAAAACAGTGCAGAAGAACTCCCCACTGCTCGCTCGGTAAAAAAAAAGTTGAAATATATCAACACCTTAAAATAAATATTATCAACATATATCAACAGTTTAAAAGAATCCACAAACCTAAAATAATCCGCAAAGCCAAGGTCAAAGGTGAGTGTGTGAAACAGAGCTTCCATGAAACAACGATGTTGGAACAATGATATTGGAACAAAGAACTGTATATGAAGATTAACCGGCTCAATCATGAGAGATATGATCGCAAATATAAAGGAGAGAGATAAATTGAAATTTGAATGTGGAGCCAAATTCATATGTAGATATGAGCGAGAGGGATTTAAATGTGGAGCCAGATAATTATATCTTATTTATAGGATTAGAATATATATGGTTTGAATTTTGAATATGGAGCCAGAATTTTGAATTTTGAACGTGAGAAGAAGTTTTTTGAATTTTCAATAAACATCAGTACTTTAAATTATGAATGAGGGCAGACCTTTGAAAAGGTAGATGTGGGCCAACTTTGAATTTTAGGTAGTGTTTGGTATGAGGTAATGGAGGATGGAATGGAATAATCCATTCAAGGGTAATGAAAAAAGAAGTGTTTGGTTGACCATGTGAATGGAATAAAGCATTATATACCCCATTCCATTCCTTCTAAAATTGTTGAAATCTATTCCTGGCCTACCCCCAGTTTTTTTCTCATTTCGTTCAATAACAAAATGTTGTTTCTCTATTTTGCCCCCATTGATGTGAGGTAAAATACACATATTTGTCCCGTGTAAATTGTATAATTTTTGTACAGTTTTTATTTGATTTTATTTAGTTTTAGGATTATATTATATTATATTGTGTTTTGCTAGGTCCTGGTGCGAATGGAACAAAAACGAGTAATATGGAAATAAGCAGCCAGTTGGGCAGAGTGTGGTGGAAGGGACCGAATAAAAATTGCAGCCATGGGCCAAGCCATTCTACTGTCCAGTTTTACATGAATATGAAGGTTATGGGCCTTTGAATGAATATAATATGTTATGTTATTAACCTTATAAAAAGAAAAAAAAACACAATTCACTTTGGACATAAAAAAACGTGACCAGAAGCTTTACTATGTCCAAGGAATTTAATTAACATCATGAGTGGGCCTTTAAATGATATATACATTGAAATCTAACCTAATCAAAGGGGAGACGTAGAGAATCGGCTGGGGAACCACCTGTTGGACGAATGAACAACAAGGAGGGCAACTTAATTGGGCTTGGAGGCCCAAGAAGAGGGATATTATTTGGACAGTATATTCGTTTCTTGGAGGAGCCCCATTATTCGACGTAATATATATCTTTAGAAGTGGACGGCAATTATGATAGACAGAAGAGAAAAAAAAGGAGGAGGACGAAGTCAGCAGCAACTTGGAGTTCTTGGAGCGGTTTTAAGGGCTTGGATCATTGGTTTGAAGATTGGAAGTGAAGGGATCGTCCGGATCATTCTTACGCTATTCGGGTTCCGTATTCTTGTTTCCTATTCTTTCAATCATGTTTCTTGTACTTAAAGTTACTCTTGTTTTTATGATTTTCATGACTTTGATCGGCTAAACTTTTAAACCGCCTAGACTTTGATGAATGGATTGATATAGAGTTTTTACCTTTTTCGTTAATTGCATGATTTTTATGGATTAATTGTGATTTGTAAAGAGTTTGTCTAAATGATTTGATGTATATGCGTACTTTAATTTGGTTTATTACTGTCAGTTGCTTCGTATGATTCTTAGTGACGGTCTATATCATAACACAGAGTCATATTAGGGTTTAGGGTTTCGGTGAGTGTCTATATCACGTTAGAAAACCTTCACTCTTTAGGGAGAATTGCGCAATAACCCCTAGAAGTAACTGATAGTAATTTGCTAAGTCTTAGTGTTCTACTAGTCCTAATACCTGGAAAGTGAGGGGCTATTGATAGGTCTTACCCGACGAATTGCTTTAGATAGTCCTTGGGAAAGGTCGTGTCTTGGTTTACCTGTCGGTTTTATTAGTCTATCAAGTCAAGTTAATTACTTCAAACTACCCTAGATCTAGGATTGGAAAAGAATAGGTCAACATTAGGGTACTTACACAATAATTAGACAACTGGAAAGGCGTCTAATAACCGGTAGGATTAACGGCCTAGGTAGCTCCACAGGTTTCTCCTTGAGAAGGGTCGAGGGGCCTCGATGGTTCTTAATAGGTTTAGTATCATATGATCCCGGTTCCATAACTCGTGCACTTAACTTAATCGGTAATCTCTTAAAAACGATCCAGGATTCTTGTCTAGGTGGTCTCGTTCTCATATAAGGAAAGTCCTCAGTCTTAGTTCGTATTTAGTCTAGCTTTAGTTTAATTTAGTAGGTTAATATAGATTTCCTTAGTTTTTCCGTAACCCCCCCCCCCACCAATTAAACAGTTAGAGTATGTGTCAGTCTAGGTCTAGATAGAGTCTAATTAGCGTAATTAGAGAGTCTCGTGGGTTCGATACTCGGACTTACTGTAGCTATACTGCATTGATCGGTACACTTGCCAGTTGCGTGGTTTAGTTTTAGATCGAGTCTAAGTTTATAAATTTAAAGCTTAGGGAGTCTAATTTAGTTAATTTTTATAGTCTGTTTAGCACACATCAAGTTTTTGGCGCCGTTGCTGGGAACTCTTTGGCAATTGCGTTGATTACTTTATCTGGACTTAATTGACATTATACGTGCAACTTGTTTTTGTATATTGAGTCGTAGGTGTCTAATTGTCCGTGTCTTTTATTTTTCTTGAGTCTTGTGAATATGTGTGAAATTTGTGGAGGACCTCATTTTACTGTTAAGTGCCCACAATATGAAGGGTCTTCTGCACATTATTATGCTAACCCCTTTGTGCAGCCGCAACCATATTTTTCACAGGGGTATTCCTCGTACCAGTATGAGGAACCGTATCACCAGCCTCAACAGCAAAGTTTTGGAGTAAATGAGCAGGACCAGCTGGATAGGATAATGGGGTTGTTAGCTCAACTGGTAGCTACGGATGAGACTACTAATAAAATGATTCAAGAACATGAAGTCCTGCTTCAAAATCAGCAGTCTATACTCTCAAACATTCGATGTTCAGTAGAAGAAATGTCTAGGAAATTAGAAGAAGTAGAAGAAACGGAGAATAAGGGCATCATTGATTTTGGTTGTGAAGAAGAGGAGACTATGATGCAAATGGCTAATTGCGGGATATTGAGAGAGAGTGTGGAAGAAGTAGACGAGTGGCAAGTCTACCAGGAATCATTAGTTAAAGGGGTAGATGTTGATGAGGAATTAGATTTAGGAGATTCCTTAGGTAGTTTGTTTGATGATGAGGTAGAAGTTGAGGTAGAGAAAAAAGTGTTAAGTTGGGAAGATGAGTTTTTAGGGGAGTTAGAAGGTTTATCAGAATCTGGACAAGTAGGGGTGATGCGTGTTAGTGTGTATATATTTTTGATGTATTTTTAAGCCCTTTTTACACTTTTAGCCAAGTTTTAAATTTATAAAACACGATATTTACTAACACTAAACACACATATGGGCAAGTGCACCCATCGTGGACGTAGTATAGTGTTGGTAAGATACCGAGGTCGTCCAAGGACACAAGAGCTTTTAATACCGGTTTATCCTCAACGTCTAATCGAATCAAAAAGTTAGAAAAATGTTTTAAACTAAGAAAAATAAAAACTAACTAAATGCTGAAAAATAAAATAAAATAAAGAACAGATAGACAAGATGAATCACTTGGATCCGACAAGTGTATTAGTATAACCTTTGATTATTTTCGCACTTTTGCACTTGTTTAAGAGATTATCTTAGTTATTGTAGTAGGCCCCTTTTTCGGAGGTGACGTTACCCTCAACCCAGTAGTTTGAGTCAGCAAGGATACAATCCTAAAGGGTTGGATTATTGAAAGATAATGAATTAAGTTATTAATGCAAATTATGGTAGGCCCCGCTTTTGGCGGTGACGTTACCCTCGGCTAAGTAGTCTGAGTCAGCAGGGATACAGTCCTAAATAGCCGGGTTATAGTATTAATAGTAGTTAGCTTATGAGGGGGTCAAAGAGTTTGGATCCCCGCCATCCAATACCTATGGGCATTGAAGGAGATCCTACTAAATTTGACCCAGGTCCCAAGCAGGACCTCTAAACGCTGAACAAGGGCAAGACCTTTACCAAACCGTTCCCTTAACCCCCGACCAGGTAGCCAACATACCTCCATATAGACCGTGGAGATATGAATGGTGAAAATCTTTTATTTTATATAGACAGTAAAATAACGCCAAGACACCACGGACAAACGATAAGGAAAGATCACCTTCAACATAAGTAACTAGTTATTAAAGTCATTAATACAAAACCAAATAAAAAGTGCAAAAGATTAAAAATAAAAAGTATTATACTAAACACTTGTCTTCACCAAGTGATGTAAGAGACTTAGGCAAACATGGCCTTGATTGTCAAGAACTCTTACGATCAATCTTGGATCCCGAGACGACTCACACACTCTATGATGGACAATGGATGATGGTGGTGGATGATGGTGTTATGGTGGTGGTGGGTGGTGGATGAAGTGTGAGAGAGGTGGTGTGCCAAGGGATGAGAGAGAATGAAACCAAGCTCCTCTATTTATAGGCTGAACAGAACGCTGGACACGGCCCCGTGTTCGCTGAACACGGCCCCGTGCCCGTCTGACATTCTCTCTCTTCATTAATTGTAATTGCGAATTACAATTAATGCGCCTGCTGTACTTTCAACACGCCCCCGTGTTCGCTGGGCACGGCCCCGTGGTGAGCAATGGAAGCTTCTACTGGTTTGTCTTTTCTGCTGCTTCCTGGGCACGCCCCCGTGTTCACTGGACACGGGGCGTGTTCAGGCTCTGTTTCTCTTCTCTTTGTCTTGGGAGGTGCCGTTGAGGGTCCGGGCAGTTCACTTTTGTTCCTTTTCTTGTATTTATGGTAGATTTAGTAGTCTTTTTGCTTCTTTTGTGATTTTGAGCTCATTTCATCCTGAAAATACAAAAGGAAGACAAAAACACTCTTTTTCCAACATTAGTACTTAAAAAGGGTTAGTTTTATGCCTTAATTGATGTGTTTTATATGTTGCATTTTACACACATCAAATACCCCCACACTTGAACTTTTGCTTGTCCTCAAGCAAAACTCTTTTTAATGTGGCTTACACTCCCAAATGGAATAGGTAGAAGAGAAGTTTTTTAACTTGTCCTAGAGTGTCGGGAATCCAAGGTTTGTATAGGTTTTATTTTTATTTTATTTACAATCTTATTCGTCATGGTTTATCTTGAACTTTACATAAGATAAATTACTAAATTTGGCATAGCATGCCTTATTAAAATTCCATTTATATACAAGTTCACATACCTCACGGGAGATCACTCAATCACTCGGCCGAAGGTGTATATTTAAGTGAATCGCTCGAGAGCGGCACGGATTTACATTTTCCATATGCTTGCCAAGCGATCAATCCTCCTCCTTTTTAACTTTTTACCTTTGTAAATATCAAGAGGTCTTTTGGGGTGAAGGCTTGGGTTTAAAGGTGGGTGGTTGGTTAGTGGTTAGTAAAAAGGGCGAAAATCGTAACAAGTGTCGGTTTTCGTAAAATACCTTATTTTTGGTGACATTTATTTTTGAAGTATTTCTCAAACAAGCTTTTTGTAGCTTATGTTTGTTTTTGACTTCATCATATTTTTTTTTTTTTTTTTCATCGTCACGTAAAGGGTATGTTTATGAAAAACCGAGTTTGTCACTAAAATAAAGGTGAAAAAAATGAAAAAGGTTTTTGGTGGGTAGAAAATTGTTTTGGGGGTAATGAAATGAAAGGTTTAGGCTCAAAGGGGTTTTCTAGGGGGATTTTGGGTAGGTGAAAAATAATGGTTTTGAAAGAAAAATAGTTAGTCCTAATGCCTCCATCATTTACTTACTTGGGTTTAAGTTGGTAAGGACCGGGAATGTATCGTCGTGGCAAGTTCTAGATTTGTAAAGACCGAGCGGCTATTCACACAAGAAACGAAAAATGAGCATTTAATCTAAATATGTGTATTTTTATGCTCAATATAGGCTCAAAACTCACTTTTTGTGGGAATGGGTTTTTAATGTGACCAAGCATATATAATCGAATTTTAGCTAGACTTGTTATACCGTTTCATAATTTTCTTATGTTAGTTCTTTTTATCATGACGCTATCAGTTGTAAGTTTGTAAAAATATAACCCTTTTATAACTTGTTATTCCCAACTTAAACTAAGACAAGTAAATAAAAAAAATGAAAAAGTTTTTGAAAAAAAATTTGGGGTGTTTAGCGGTTCCAATAGAGTTTTGTGTAAGGCTTGTTTTAGGATTTTGCAAAATTCCAAGGTTTTAGCATCCCCCCCACACTTAAATTACACATTGTCCTCAATGTGTCCAAAAATAGAGTTTTTGGTTGATTAGAATATGTAAAAGTGTGTTTAAAAACAAAGATTTGTGTTACTGGCGCTCTGGACACGGCCCCGTGTTGACCGGGCACGGCCCCGTGGTCAAGTGCCAGTAACAAAAATTATAGAATTGAAACAGAAGCCTGGACACGGGGGCGTGTTCGCTGAACACGGCCCGTGTCCAGTTACCTGAACTGGGTGATTTCCTGCAGGGGGCTCAGCACGGGGCCGTGTTGGTTGGGCACGGCCCGTGTGGAGCCTTCTGTTATGGAGATTTTTGTCGGTTTGTTCTGTTCTTCTGCATGGTTCCATTTTTTCTCGTTCCCTTTTTCATCCATTACCACCATGAGTCCATAAATCATAAAAACCATCATAACATTGCTACTAGAGAGATTACATAAATATAGTTAATTAACTAAGGGGTACATAAGGTTATCATAAAGGTTCTACTTATTTAGGAAAATTTCGGAAATAGCTTCCCGATGTAGAAACATTCTTCAGCCCATGGCTCCTAGGTTCTCACTCAAAGCCATTCTTCTATCTCCCTTGGGAGGTAGAAGGTAGCTTCATTCTCGTCGGTATCTTGAGGAGGAGCGCTTACCGGGACTCCTTGCACTACCCTTGGTTGCGATACTTGGTGCAAGGCGTGCCATTCTGCTGGAATGATAACCTCGGGTACCACATTCCACGCCCTGTGTGTAATCACCGGAACCAAAGGCGGGGAAGCAAGAAGGTTTATCCTTTGGTGCAGAAGGTTTACTTCTTGCAGGCAGCCCTCCAAACTTATCGTCAGATGATTAACGCGATCCACCAAAGCTTCTTCTACACTTGTCAATTCGTCCACGGCTTCCCTTAAAGCGTAAACGTAGTTTACTAGGGAATCCTCTGCGGTGGACGATCTCCTTCCATTTCGGTTATTCCTTGAAGATGCTCCGCTGTTCCGGCTGGCCATTTTCTGCGAAATAAGCCGAGGAACTAAATTTTTTGCAAAACAGTACCTCGACCACGGCCCCGTGCTCAGTGAGCACGGCCCCGTGTTCACTGTCTGCAGGAATTTTTTGTCTAATGGTTCTAGGTTTTTAAATTATTTTTATATACTTTCGTCGTGTTATGAGCTTAGATAATTTAAAAACACAGTTATGGAACTAACTTTAGACAAGAATCCATAGCGAAAATTCCTACAAACCTTGCATAGAAGGTTGGAATCATGGGTTTCCAATCTTCCATGGAGGTAGGGTTTGAAAAATTTTTGGAAGAAGAGGAAATGAACAAAAGTGGAAAAGATAAGATGGTCCTTAGGAACCTTCTTTTGGTACTTACCTAGGATGGTATATGTGAAGATTCCAGGGATCTCTGCTTGGTGGAGTGGTCAAAAATGAGCAGGATTCAGGCTGCATTTAAAGAAAACGACAGCACACTGAACACGGCCCCGTGTCCGCCGAACACGGCCCCGTGTGCAGAGAAAATCCTGACACATTTTGTCCGTATTCTGACAGAATCAGCAGAAAATCTTCTGATCGAACACGGGGTCGTGGTGACCGGACACGGCCCCGTGTCGGAGGGCTGTCTCGTGGAGTTTTGTCTTTTCTAAGGCGCTTACTTATATCGGGTGGCTCCTGACTTGTTGGAACAACCCCAAAGTGCCTAAGATACCTTAATTGTCCTATACTAAGGCGAGAACGCAAGAGGTTGTCGGTGAGGGTAATTCCTATTTTCATTCTAGGTGGACAAGTCCAACCCTTTCCCGGGCTCTCGTTAAAGAAGGTGTATGCCGAATCGCTCAGGTCTATGTATGCACCGAACGAGGTCGATGGGGAGTCCTTCACGGCACAATCGGCACAGGGACGACTATCGTCCATGTCTTGTCTAGGAAGAAAGGTATTTTCGGGAGCAACGAGGTTGTCAGAATGCGGTTCCAACATTTCCTCATGGTCATCGTCTAGGGATGGATCTAAGAAATCCTTCCTAAGTTCTTTTGACCAATTTAGAAGTAGCTCTTCTAGTTGAAATAGCTCGTCAAGGAGCATATCTCCTAGAATATCCGGTTGGGCGCATTCGAGGGAGAAATAGTGTTTATTTTTACTTTCGCCCCTCTTAAGGCTACAAGGAATTGGTGGGTCTATATAGTGTGGCCTATAAGTGAGGAAGAAACATTTTAATTCCTCGTGTTCGCCTCCACATATTTGACACCACAAACCATAAGAGTGCCGAAAGTAAAAAGAATCACTATTACTCATGTTTGTATCAGAAGTTACCAACCGCCGGGATCAAACGGTTCTGTTTTCAGCAACTGAATCTTGGGCACGGGGGCGTGTTGAGTGGACACGGCCCCGTGTTCAGCCTACTGTCTGATATAAAACAGGATTGCCAGTTCCAATGATTGGGCACGGGGGCGTGTTCAGCGGGCACGGCCCCGTGCTGAGCTCTGCAGAAGCTGAAAAATCTAAAAAAAATCCTAAAAATTAAAGAAAAATAAAAAGATGATTAGGCCGTTGATTCCTAACTTTCTTAAAATCCTTGTGTCCCCGGCAGCGGCGCCAAAAACTTGATGCGTGTTAGTGTGTATATATTTTTGATGTATTTTTAAGCCCTTTTTACACTTTTAGCCAAGTTTTAAATTTATAAAACACGATATTTACTAACACTAAACACACATATGGGCAAGTGCACCCATCGTGGACGTAGTATAGTGTTGGTAAGATACCGAGGTCGTCCAAGGACACAAGAGCTTTTAATACCGGTTTATCCTCAACGTCTAATCGAATCAAAAAGTTAGAAAAATGTTTTAAACTAAGAAAAATAAAAACTAACTAAATGCTGAAAAATAAAATAAAATAAAGAACAGATAGACAAGATGAATCACTTGGATCCGACAAGTGTATTAGTATAACCTTTGATTATTTTCGCACTTTTGCACTTGTTTAAGAGATTATCTTAGTTATTGTAGTAGGCCCCTTTTTCGGAGGTGACGTTACCCTCAACCCAGTAGTTTGAGTCAGCAAGGATACAATCCTAAAGGGTTGGATTATTGAAAGATAATGAATTAAGTTATTAATGCAAATTATGGTAGGCCCCGCTTTTGGCGGTGACGTTACCCTCGGCTAAGTAGTCTGAGTCAGCAGGGATACAGTCCTAAATAGCCGGGTTATAGTATTAATAGTAGTTAGCTTATGAGGGGGTCAAAGAGTTTGGATCCCCGCCATCCAATACCTATGGGCATTGAAGGAGATCCTACTAAATTTGACCCAGGTCCCAAGCAGGACCTCTAAACGCTGAACAAGGGCAAGACCTTTACCAAACCGTTCCCTTAACCCCCGACCAGGTAGCCAACATACCTCCATATAGACCGTGGAGATATGAATGGTGAAAATCTTTTATTTTATATAGACAGTAAAATAACGCCAAGACACCACGGACAAACGATAAGGAAAGATCACCTTCAACATAAGTAACTAGTTATTAAAGTCATTAATACAAAACCAAATAAAAAGTGCAAAAGATTAAAAATAAAAAGTATTATACTAAACACTTGTCTTCACCAAGTGATGTAAGAGACTTAGGCAAACATGGCCTTGATTGTCAAGAACTCTTACGATCAATCTTGGATCCCGAGACGACTCACACACTCTATGATGGACAATGGATGATGGTGGTGGATGATGGTGTTATGGTGGTGGTGGGTGGTGGATGAAGTGTGAGAGAGGTGGTGTGCCAAGGGATGAGAGAGAATGAAACCAAGCTCCTCTATTTATAGGCTGAACAGAACGCTGGACACGGCCCCGTGTTCGCTGAACACGGCCCCGTGCCCGTCTGACATTCTCTCTCTTCATTAATTGTAATTGCGAATTACAATTAATGCGCCTGCTGTACTTTCAACACGCCCCCGTGTTCGCTGGGCACGGCCCCGTGGTGAGCAATGGAAGCTTCTACTGGTTTGTCTTTTCTGCTGCTTCCTGGGCACGCCCCCGTGTTCACTGGACACGGGGCGTGTTCAGGCTCTGTTTCTCTTCTCTTTGTCTTGGGAGGTGCCGTTGAGGGTCCGGGCAGTTCACTTTTGTTCCTTTTCTTGTATTTATGGTAGATTTAGTAGTCTTTTTGCTTCTTTTGTGATTTTGAGCTCATTTCATCCTGAAAATACAAAAGGAAGACAAAAACACTCTTTTTCCAACATTAGTACTTAAAAAGGGTTAGTTTTATGCCTTAATTGATGTGTTTTATATGTTGCATTTTACACACATCAAGGGGAATTTGATCCATTAGGTGATTTAGCAAATTTAGAAGCCCTACTAGAAGGTAAACCCGAGAAAATAAGTGAACCCACACCGCACGTAGAAATTAAGTGTAGGGATCTTCCCAAAGAAGAAGTGGTGGTGGAAGAGGAAGAACACCACAGCTGGCCCGTGGTACTGATAGCGAATGCGAGTAAAAGTTCAAAACCACGGGAGAAGGCTATGAGAAGAACACCCGAAATCGTGTTTCGGCGACTCTACAGCCGGATTACCGCTAGGGTGTGTGAAATCGACCGTGGAAAGAAAAGAAAAAAAGTACCGAAGCTTAAGTAATCTGGGTTGGGGATAGCAACTCTACAGCCGGATTGCCTATTGGTTAGGGAAAGCATCGTCTACGCTCATGAAAGAAAGCAATGAAAAAAAATGGAAAAAGAAAAAAAAAATTTATTGTAAACTCTCTTGGTTTTGATATAAGACGGTTGGGAATTGATCCAGTGATCGTTCCCTTAGTTCTATAAGCTTGAGGCGGGATTAGGTGGACCGTAGATTCTAGTGTGAGACCCTAGGTAGATTGACCGTACTTGAACCTAAATTGCATGATAAGGGGCTTAGAACCGGATTTGGGTTTAAAGGGACAAGCATATTTGCAATCGCGGCTAACACAAGCTTTGATTTTAACAAGTATAAATAAGTTTTTGACCCGAGTGATTATTCATCTATGATTCCGTTGCATAATTCTTTTTCGGGGACGAAAAAAGGTTAAGTGTGGGGATATTTGATGTGGGGTAAAATACACATATTTGTCCCGTGTAAATTGTATAATTTTTGTACATTTTTTATTTGCTTTTATTTAGTTTTAGGATTATATTATATTATATTGTGTTTTGCTAGGTCCTGGTGCGAATGGAACAAAAACGAGTAATATGGAAATAAGCAGCCAGTTGGGCAGAGTGTGGTGGAAGGGACCGAATAAAAATTGCAGCCATGGGCCAAGCCATTCTACTGTCCAGTTTTACATGAATATGAAGGTTATGGGCCTTTGAATGAATATAATATGTTATGTTATTAACCTTATAAAAAGAAAAAAAAAACACAATTCACTTTGGACATAAAAAAAACGTGACCAGAAGCTTTACTATGTCCAAGGAATTTAATTAACATCATGAGTGGGCCTTTAAATGATATATACATTGAAATCCAACCTAATCAAAGGGGAGACGTAGAGAATCGGCTGGGGAACCACCTGTTGGACGAATGAACAGCAAGGAGGGCAACTTAATTGGGCTTGGAGGCCCAAGAAGAGGGATATTATTTGGACAGTATATTCGTTTCTTGGAGGAGCCCCATTATTCGACGTAATATATATCTTTAGAAAGTGGACGGCAATTATGATAGACAGAAGAGAAAAAAAAGGAGGAGGACGAAGTCAGCAGCAACTTGGAGTTCTTGGAGCGGTTTTAAGGGCTTGGATCATTGGTTTGAAGATTGGAAGTGAAGGGATCGTCCGGATCGTTCTTACGCTATTCGGGTTCCGTATTCTTGTTTCCTATTCTTTCAATCATGTTTCTTGTACTTAAAGTTACTCTTGTTTTTATGATTTTCATGACTTTGATCGGCTAAACTTTTAAACCGCCTAGACTTTGATGAATGGATTGATATAAAGTTTTTACCTTTTTCGTTAATTGCATGATTTTTATGGATTAATTGTGATTTGTAAAGAGTTTGTCTAAATGATTTGATGTATATGCGTACTTTAATTTGGTTTATTATTGTCAGTTGTTTCGTATGATTCTTAGTGACGGTCTATATCACAACACAGAGTCATATTAGGGTTTAGGGTTTCGGTGAGTGTCTATATCACGTTAGAAAACCTTCACTCTTTAGGGAGAATTGCGCAATAACCCCTAGAAGTAACTGATAGTAATTTGCTAAGTCTTAGTGTTCTACTAGTCCTAATACCTGGAAAGTGAGGGGCTATTGGTAGGTCTTACCCGGCGAATTGCTTTAGATAGTCCTTGGGAAAGGTCGTGTCTTGGTTTACCTGTCGGTTTTATTAGTCTATCAAGTCAAGTTAATTACTTCAAACTACCCTAGATCTAGGATTGGAAAAGAATAGGTCAACATTAGGGTACTTACACAATAATTAGACAACTGGAAAGGCGTCTAATAACCGGTAGGATTAACGGCCTAGGTAGCTCCACAGGTTTCTCCTTGAGAAGGGTCGAGGGGCCTCGATGGTTCTTAATAGGTTTAGTAACATATGATCCCGGTTCCATAACTCGTGCACTTAACTTAATCGGTAATCTCTTAAAAACGATCCAGGATTCTTGTCTAGGTGGTCTCGTTCTCATATAAGGAAAGTCCTCAGTCTTAGTTCGTATTTAGTCTAGCTTTAGTTTAATTTAGTAGGTTAATATAGATTTCCTTAGTTTTTCCGTAACCCCCCCTCCCCACCAATTAAACAGTTAGAGTATGTGTCAGTCTAGGTCTAGATAGAGTCTAATTAGCGTAATTAGAGAGTCTCGTGGGTTCGATACTCGGACTTACTGTAGCTATACTGCATTGATCGGTACACTTGCCGGTTGCGTGGTTTAGTTTTAGATCGAGTCTAAGTTTATAAATTTAAAGCTTAGGGAGTCTAATTTAGTTAATTTTTATAGTCTGTTTAGCACACATCAAGTTTTTGGCCCCCATCTTCACCGATTATCCCTCCCCTTCCATCATTATCTGATTTGCACACCCTCTAAACAAGTAATGGCTTATGATTTTGGTTGTATATATCGCCATCTTCATAGAGCAGACCTCACTCCTCTGGAACCCTAATTTGCCCAGTTCATTGTGATTTTCGTCATCAGACACAAAATCAGGTAAATTGTTTATTTATTTGTTCAATTCTTGTGATTTTATCATCCCAAACTTTCACTGTATGAATGGTGAACTAAATTCTTTACATACTGAATCAATTGGTAATATCACTGGTTCTTTTGTGAGTTTTAACCAAAATTGAAGTTTTTGTTGGTATATTCAGTTTTTAATCTTCACCATGATAAATGAATTCATCGTTTTTTTTGTTTCTGTTGGAAGTTACAAATTAGAAGAAAACACAAAAGTTTTTTTCATTTTTATTCAAGTTGTTCGTTCCTTTTTCATATCACGATTCTTGTTTCTGTTTTGATAGTTCAACAGCTGGGATCCTCTAATGAGTAGCTTGAAAGAGTCAGCTGAAATAATTGGTGCGGAGATAAGGGAGGCTACAAATACTTTAAATAGAGTTTTTGGAACTGAGAGCAATAGAGAGGAACTACGTAACAATCTTTTTGCGGAGATGAACAAAGTTGTGGGTTTGACTACTCGTGAATGTGACAAGGCTGTATGTAAGCTCGCACAAAATGAAGAGTTGATGGTAATCTTTTTTAAGGTTGATGAAGAACGCAATTTGGATGGGTAAAGACTATGCTTGAAGATATTGCTTGACGTGATATAGATGACTTTTGGATTATTTTTATTTTTTTTATTTTGCAGATCTTGGATGATTTTTAATTATTTTGGCTGGAAACTTTTGAATAAATTTTGAATTATGTTAGTTAAATATATTCTCTTTCTCATAATATATATTTATTATAATTTTAATGGAAAATTTTGTGAAAACTAGTAATTTTTCTTTATTTTCAGACAAGGGTATTGTGGTCATTTTCAATGAATTGTATTCCATTCATTTGTCTTTTTTCGCATACCAAACAACACAAAGTAATGTATCATTCCATTCTCATAAGTTAACCAGACATGACCATGGAATGGTAATGACCCATTTCATTCCCTTGTCCATTCCATTCTTTTGCCCATTCCATTTACTCGTCCATTCCATTACCCCATACCAAACAGACCCTTAAAGTCTTTTAATATTAGGCATTATGATGTAACAATGACATAAGAAAAGCCTTGTTGGACATGCTCTCCTGTTGACACATCAGCTTTTCTTATGTCACTGAGATTTCTCCTTTTATAGAAAGTATAGATTTGTGGTTTTTTTTCTTTTTTGCTTTTCAGTTTTAATTTTAGTTTTTCATTTTTTTTATATTTTTTTGTTTGGCTTAAATTTAACTAAACAACTAGTATTAGCACCCCCGCGTTGCGGTGGGGGCTAAAACCATGAAAAAACTAACGTGACAAATACGTTATTTGAATTAGTAATTCCGTATGTAGCGAACAACAAAAAACTGGACTTAGTAAGCAGCTAAGCCAACAAACAAACCCTAAGACTAAAAAATAACAAAAATCAACATATTACTTGAACAAAGTTATTCAACACATTTGACCCTATTCATCCGTAGGAGCACTCCTTGAACTTTCTCATTTCTTCGATTCCAAAGTTTCCGGATAGCAAACAAAACACTCTTTTAGCATAGACAAAGCCTATTCGTCCGTAGGAGCACTCCTTGAACTTTCTCATTAAAGCTATTCAACACATTTGATACATTTCTTATATTTATGTAATGTAATCACTCTTTTAGCATAGACAAGGCTTATTAAATTAAAATTGACAAACCATTTATAATAAATTTAATCTTAAAACATATTTATTGGACAATTTATAAACAAAGCATCAAATTCAAATCTTAATAACCAAAATTCATAAGTGAAATCCAAAGCTTTATTAAATAATTGTTCTAAGCATTGGTGTGTTTACATATTTTCACTAATTATTCCTTACCCCCATAAACCCTAATCTTACAATAGGAACGGTATTATGCACCACCACACCAGAACCAAAAATTTGAATTAATCATCACAACAAACATGAATATGATGTTGAATTAATCATCACAACGAACATGAATACAATGAACTGCATATAGAGGTAATGAAAATGATGGATGACTAACCATATAATTTGGTATCTCAAAGCTCGAATCGAAGTCTTGAATATCTTCCGAATTTCTGACTGTAGGCGTTGGAGGTAGAAGATCTTATTGAAAAAAATAAACATAAAATTGAATCGAGGCTTACTGGAATTCTTGCAGGAGTTAACCGAGTCTCGTCAGAACCCTAGTTCGCAGCGCCTCACAAGATTTCGTCTTTGAGTGTCAGTAGTGTAGCGTCATAAATGAAAAGTGCCGCCTAGTAACCACAATAGACGGTGGTCCTTCCACCATTTCTCTCTCTCAAACGAATCTGCATCTCTATCTCTCATGTCTCTCTCTTCTATTTATATGAAATATAAAGCTTCCAAAAGAAGCTTTAGTGTACAATCAACCTAAGCAAATGTACACCTTATCTATGCACATAAAACCAATAAAGCTAGAGTTACAACTACCTATTGCACAAAGTTGTTGCAAATTAGAAGTATTTATATATGAAATATAAAGCTTCCAAAAGAAGCTTTAGTGTACAATCAACCTAAGCAAATGTACACCTTACCTATGCACATAAAACCAATAAAGTTAGAGTTACAACTACCTATTGCACAAAGTTGTTGCAAATTAGAAGTATATATAATATAATATTTTTAGATCTTTTTTATTTTGTTTTTTTCAATTTGATGTCTAATTAAAACTTAATAAAAAAACAATAAACTAAACACGTTTTGTGTATATCACGACTATATATTTTTTGTTTTCTCATTGTACCCACATGCCGCAAAGTAAGAGTGTTAAAAACTTGCTTGAAAAAAGTTCGAAAAAAGCTCGGCTTGAAATTGGTTCGGTTATAAATGAGCCAGCTCGGCTCGGCTCGGTTTGTAAACGAGTCGAGCTCGAGCTTGGCCTGGCTCGGCTCGTGAGCCGGCTTGACAAGTTTTACATCCTTATTTTTTTTTCGCCCCACATCGCTCAAAAGATAAAACTAAGGGAGTGTCTTCCATGTAAAAGAATGTAAAGACAATATACAAAGTGATCTAACAATTTATATTTGCATATTTAGCCATTTGGTTATTTTTTTTTAAATGTTAACATATATTTCATTCCAATCATCAGGGAAAATTACATAAGGATAGCAGGTAGACGAGCAATAAACTGCGCCGCCATCCCTTTCTGAATAGAAAACCCTAATCTACTAAAAACAAGGCCTCGCCCTTGAGGGGTCGAAAAGTTGCTGTTGACCACACGCTGAACTCTAGACAAGACCCGAACTGCCTCCGGCGCCAAGGAGCCGAACGTGTCAAACGCCAGGGGGACAAAGGCATGCTGATTATCCTTACAAGCTTTAGCGTGCTTTTCCACCTTCTTTGACTCTGTTTTCAGTACCCCTTGCCCCGCCACAAACCCATTTTCCCGGAACCCGGCTAGGGGGATACACCTGTAAGATCGACACAAACATGTTTCCCGCCATCCCAACCAAAAACTAGCACGTCAGCCGGGCGTAGGGTGGATCTCCCATCCGACGGGTCTGTAAGAAAATTAACCGGTGCCTCTTTCTTTGCCGAGATCCCTGCTCGTCTGAGAATATCCATTAACGCGTTTCGAACAAAGTCATGGCTATACTTAAACCCCGACAACTCTCTACAGTGTAACGCATGCTCCCCGTATTTATCCAGACATGCTTTACGGCAGAATGGGCAAGTTTCATCATTCGGGAACATGGGGATCATCAAACGGTACTTAAGGATTGACCGGTACTCCATCGCTGACATACGTTGACCCAAACCTTCAATAGGAATAACAGTTAAGAAATCCTGAGCGTGAGGTCTCTGTAGGCATTCAATGACGGCTTTCTGGCGAGGGGACAAATGGAAATCTTCTCCCAAACTTTGCGCAATTCGACAACAAAGGGCATTCGCCAAAGTTTTCTGTGGCTTTTTTGGGGGCGGTGTCCTTGTTAGAGAAACCGTCGAGATCAAAGTCAGGTAGAGATTCATGCAAGCGTTCCAAGGCACTGGCATAATCCGGATCAGTGTTAGCAACCCCACTGTTACGTAAGATGTGGTCTTGCAGCTCCCAAGATTGAGACCTGGAAGCCATAAAGGCATAAGCAGCCACATCCCGGGCTTAGAGAAGGCCCAACCCACCAAGCCGCATTGGCAAGGTCGCGATCCGCCACTGTAGTTCACCAAAAAAGGACCCCTACATACGACAATGTTTTCTATTGCCTCCCGAAGACCTTTATCAAAACATGAAACAACATCATCCACAAAGGGGGGCTGGCAAGTTCGCAAACCATATAACAACTTTGCAATTATGACCCTTAGTCTATGAAGAGATTTATTTTTAGGGCTTTTTAAGTAGCAAACTTTGCGGTTCTTTGTTAGTTCGAGCTAGATCGAGCCGAGGCGAGCTAACTCGAATTTTAATCGAGTCGAGCTCAAGCCTCAAATCTCAGCTCGATTTGAAATTCGAGCTCGAGCCGAGCCAACTCGAATTAGGTTAGAGCCGAGCTCGAGCTGGGTCAAGCTCGACTCGACTCGTTTACAGCCCTACCGCAAAGCTCAGGTCTCATCCCACCAGTATAATTATTATTATTATTATTATATATATCAAATTACAACATACATTTGCGCTAGTGTTGTTTAGTTTTTTTGAAAATCTTCCACCAAACTTTAATGATTTGCAAATTATAAGTGTTTGTTAGGTAAAAGTTTCAATGAAGTTTCTCCAAGCCTCTTTTGTTTCTCATTTTCTTTTTCTCTCTTGACTAATTTTCTTTTACATATTTGTTTTTACATTTTTCCTTTCAATTCATTTCAAAATATAAGTTAATATAAATTATTAACTTAGTATTTCTACACTCAGATTCAGATTTACTAGAAGTACACACAGGTTGAAATGATTCACTATTATAAATCCTGCTAATTTAAAATGGGTTAAATTGGTAAGCACTGCACTACATACCACGTCGCCACCCACACCACTATATATACAATTCATCGAAATCTATCGTTACAAATTTTTACCCCATCGCAACGCGTGAGTTTCACAATTCTTAACATTAACACCCCCGTCGTATCTACGTTTCGAATCCGTCACGATATCCGCATTCGTATGTCTAACGTTCATCAAACTTAAAAATTGTCTTTAAAGAAATTTTGTTGCTAAGTAAGTTATTTTACGGTGATACAGTATTCCGCCGCAACGCACGACACAAAATACTAGTTATTTACAGACCGGAATGTTAAGGGCAAACAAAACAAACGGATATTCAAATAACATGAAATGCAAAAAACAAGAGGGGCGTCATTGTTATTTTCTTACAACTTCAGGTATCAAATGAAAAATGAAAATAACTACCCAAAAAGGCAAACTCAGAGCTGAGATCTGCAGCGTCATCTTTCTGCCTGTATTTGCTCTGATTCAACCTTTAATCGATCTGTATCTCACTCTACTCATCTGTATAATCACACAGCCGCCGAATGAGGATCTGAAGCTCGAAACAAAAGCGGATCGCAATTAATTTTACTGAAAATGGCTTGTGTTCGTCAATTTGCATCAATTTCATTGATTCTCTTGCTTCCTTGCCTCTTAAATGTTGCTGTTGACGCAAAAACGCTAAAACGAGACGGTAATTTTACAATTATGTTATGAATTTTCCGTTATTGCATGATTAGGTTATGGTTTTTTATGTATTATTGTGTTAGATGATGATGTGTATATGCATTTAAATCTGTTTTATTGTTTAATTCGAAATGTGTTTTGATTAGTGAGGATTAAGCGATTAACTAACATTTTTAGGTTTTGATAGTTTAGAAAGTATGCTATTGTGCGATTGATTAAACAAAATTAGGTTAAAATGTGGAAGTGAGTTTAATTAGTTTGTGTTTAACTGATTTTGCTTCATTAAGATTTAAGTATGGAATTGAAGTCCAAACATGGCTTATATGATAGGGTACAAATGTGCAAAATCAGCACTCTTCTAGTCTTAGTTTAAAAAGCGATAGGGTTTAAAACCTGGGCCCGAAGTGCCAACGGTAGGCGCAAATTATTATATATATATTTTTATAGGTTTCTAGCATCGTTTACCTGGTGTTTAGACACAAATAAATTTTATATATGTTTAGGTACATAAATTATTTACATGTACAACCTGAAAAGCATGTTGTACATCATCCTGCTGCACAAAAGTGAGGGATGTACTCATGTACAAGAGGCGCACGTGCCTCAGGGTCACAATTTTTGCCAAAAAACGCGCCTCATGAGCTTCCTGTCAAACATGCGCCTTATGTAGGCTGAAGCGAGGAGGCCTGCGCCTAGGCGCACTCTTTTAAACCAAGCTTCTAGTGAGCGTTCTCATGAAAGATAATGTATCTGCTTTAAGGAATTTTAATCACATCCTTGCATTGTTTTCCCTTAGGATGCATATTAGTAGCATAGTTGTTAAAAGCCATCGCCCCTTGCGCCTAGGCCCATTTTCCAAGCAAGGCGAGACAATTGCGCTTTAAGTCAAGGCGATTGCGCTTTAATTCTATAGGTGATGGTTCAGGCGCAGATTTCGGCAAGATTCCTAGTTTCTGGAAAGTTACCGGCTAAATTCTCTACATTCCGGCAAGATTCCCGCCAGATTTCTACTTTTATCTAAGGAAAACCACTTTTCTACACTAATATTTTACAACTTCTGGTACTAATCAGATGATATTAAAAGTTATATGATAGCTTTTTTTTATTTATTAAAAAATAGTATCAATTTTCTAATGCATAAAATATTTTTAGTTTTTTTATTGTGCGCTCTTTTTTTCTCAGGCCCTCGCTTTTTTTGCGCCTTGCACCTAGTCCCCAGGCGAGGCCTGTGCGCTTTGAGTGCGCCTAGAGCCTTTAATAACTATGATTAGTAGTACTACTAAGAAACTTGATTTGTGAAAATTATGATGGTGAAAGTACACTATGAACTTTTCTTGGAGATAACTAATTGTACTTGTGTTTGATTGTAGTGAAAGCACTTAACGAAATAAAAGCATCTCTTGGATGGAGGGTGGTGTATGCATGGGTTGGAGATGATCCGTGTGGAGATGGTGATTTACCAGCTTGGTCTGGAGTCACCTGTTCCACACAAGGTGATTATAGAGTAGTTACTGAACTGTAAGTATAAGTTCATTTTGGCTTGTTTTCTCATGTTACATGTTTATGAATCTGTCAGTTGATCGGAGCGTGTGTACGTATGATCCATTTCAGGGAAGTATATGCTGTTTCAATTATTGGGCCTTTTCCTACTGCTGTAACCAATCTTCTAGATCTTACAAGACTGTAAGACTTTCTTTCCTACTGTGTAGTCACACCTCTTTTTAGTATTCATAGGTTTATTTGGTATATAATATTTAAACAAAGTTTTGTGTTAACTATTGTGTTTGTGACATGTGGCGTGATATTTTTTTTACGTTTTCTGTTGGCAGGGATCTCCACAACAATAAGCTGACTGGACCAATTCCACCTCAAATCGGGCGTTTGAAGCGTCTTAAAGTACTGTATGTTTCTTCATTTCATAGTTATTAAAGGCACTAGGCGCACTCAAGGCGCATAGGCCTCGCCTGGAGCCTAGGCGTAAAGCGCAAAAAAAGCGAGGGTCTGAGAAAAATAAAGCGCATAATGAAAAATTTTAAAAAATATATTATGTATTAGAAAAAGAATACTATTCTTCAAATAAAATAAACAAAGTCTATTATCTAATACTTTATATCATCTAATTAGTACCAAAATATTAGTGTATTAGTGTAGAAAAGTAGTTTTCCTTGATTAAAAGTAGAAATTTGGCTAGAATCTTGTCGGAATTTAGCCGGAAACTCTCCGGAATCTAGGAGTCTTGCCGGAATGTGTGCCTGAACCATCACCTGGAGAGTTAAAGCGCAATTTCCTCGACTTAAAGCGCAACTGCCTTGCCTCGCCTGAAAAATGGGCCTAGGCGCAAGAGGCGATGGCTTTGAACAACTATGCTTCATTTGATTCAATGATATTAAAATATGTTGTGGTTCTTATATAAGTATATTGCTAATGAAGGAAGCTTCACAATATCAGATTCTGAATTTCATCGTATTTGTTAAATATGTGTGTGTGTGTGTTTTGTAATGTCAGCTATGCTCCCAGAAGGTGCATTGTCTTATTAGGTAGTTGTATACATACCATCAGTAAGATTGATGTTGGTCCATAAGATTCCTCACTTTTGTCTTTATTTAGGGGCATCTTAGATAATCAACCAATAGTCACACTCAAATTGAAGTGTTTTTAATTCTCGATGCGTGTCATCTTTTCAGTAATTTGAGGTGGAACAAACTGCAGGATGTAATTCCGCCTGAAATAGGCGAACTGAAGAGACTGACACACCTGTAAGTAATTTGCATTATTTATTCTAAGGCCAGGTATATATTAAAAGGAAGAAAAAAACACATGTTGATTTAGTTACTTACTTAGTTACTTGTACATCTTCAGGTACTTGAGTTTTAACAGCTTTAAGGGTGAAATCCCAAGGGAACTTGCCAATCTTCCCGACCTACAATATCTTCATCTTCATGAAAATCGCTTCATTGGGCGAATTCCAGCAGAATTAGGGACCTTACGAAATCTTCGCCACCTGTACCTTTCAACCTTTTTGCTACCATTTTTTTTTTGTCGCTAATCTATAACCTACATTTTGAAACGGGTCCACTTAATGTCTTTATCTTTCATTCTCTCTCTGAAAACTAAGAAAAATATCCCTTTGTGCATGTAATAGGATATAATGCATACATTTGCCACATTGCCAACAAGTCCTTTAAAGCTTCCATTAGCGCCACCCGAATGTCATTTTGTTTTCTTTTATGTTAAAAGTTGTAAATCGATGAAATGATCCTAAATTTGAAGTTTTTGTCACTCCTAGATTATAAAATGACAAACGGCCCGCAATCTACTCGATATGTTTTGCAGTTCATCTAGAGTTGATTCTTTTGAGTAGGTTCCGGTGCGTTTTTCTCATTTTTACAGCTCTTGATGTTACAGAAGCTTTTAGTTTAAGAGAGTATTTGTCATTTTACAAATTTCTTGCAAGTCTTTTGCCGGAATTGAGTAATCGACATAAATAAAACCAAATTGATTCCTGGGTGGCCTCTATAACAGTTTTATATACACATCATCCCAAAAAAGTACTAAATCTTTGGATCATAAGTGGACCTTTCTTTTTTCTAAAAAGATGTGGAGGTATCTGTTAAATTTGCAAATCTGAATGATGCTGATGTGGCGAAATTGTGCTTGTAGAGATGTTGGAAACAATCACTTGGTTGGAACTATAAGAGAACTGATACGTATAGAAGGATGCTTTCCGGTTCTTCGCAATCTGTACGTCATTTCTGCTTGCAAGATTGATACTTTTTCCTAGAAGTAGCAAAATGGGTGAGGCTGGTAACGGGTCAAAGGGTATTCTTTGGTATCGGTCTAAACAGGTTGGGCCATGATGGCCCAATTTGTTGAAAGTTTTGATAAATTATTAGTGTGTTAAACATGATGACAAAAAATATATTATTCTTTGGTACTAGTTGAAACTAGGGGTGTGCACGGTTCAGTTCGGTTTTTGCCTTTTTGGGTAAAACCGAAATGTTCGGTTTTTGGAAAAAAATACGTAAGATTCAAAATTAAAAAGTTTAATCTAAGATTTAAGAATCTTTCTTAATTGTTTACACTTAAGTTAATATATTTAACCTTTTTAATTAGTATTGTTCATATAAACTAACCTTCTAATCTATCTTTATGTTTCTCCAAAGTTTTTATCAAGACATTTTCATTTTCATTTATCCATTATAAATTATCAACATGTTAATGCATAGAGTAGTTGTACTCTATGCTTAGGGAGATTTTCAAAAATATTTGATATAATTACATTTTTAACCTAAAACTATTTTGGTTTTTTACTTTTAACTCCAAAGTTATTTATCTTTGTAAATTTAACCTAAGAACTTTTTTACTTTCAACTTTGGTACCCTATACTTTTCATATTTCGCAAAAATTCGTTTTACGTTTTGTTCTAAATTTTGCGAGTTAACACGGCGCAACGTTCATGTGTGGTTCAACGTTTTTACGTTTTATTTAATACTTCGTTCTAAATTTTGCGAGTTAACATTACGCAACATGCGTGTGTGGTTCAACGTTTTTATGGTCGTCTATTTTTTCCCGTTTGATAGGTTCATCGTGAACGCACGGGTCCTAAATCGACTTAGTTATTATTTTCTATGTTTTATGTTTCGGTCTAAATTCTCCGCATTAACACGTCGCAACTTTAGTGTTGGTGGTCGCTAGCGGTGTTGTGGCCTTGGTGCTATTTGTCACGGTTTTACGCCCCCACCGCAACGCAGGGGGCTTAATACTAGTTTATAATACTTTGAAAATCACTTAATTTTTATGTTAAATTTTGTTATTTCTTTTGACCTGTTTGACCCATTTTTTAATTGAATATTTTGATTTGGTCCATTTGGCTCGTGTGTAATAAAAATAAACCCAAATCGACTCATTCATTAATAAATTGGTTAAAATGCCATCTCTATTATTTCCACAAATGTTTAGAAGCTTTTGTTTACTGTTGGTGGAATTTGCAGTTATCTAAATAATAACTACCTGACCGGAGGAATTCCCGCACAGCTTGCAAACATGAGTAATCTTGAAATCTTGTAAGTATTGATTATTCAAATTGCTTTTGAGGATAATAGTATATTTTATACTAAGTTTCTTAAACCTGACAATAATGGTTATGATTTTAGGTATTTATCTTACAACAAGATGTCTGGGATCGTGCCAGCTGGACTTGCTCATATCCCAAAGCTCACTTACTTGTACGTGCCCTAAATCTAGTCATCTATAGAAACATAGTAAAAGAAAATTCGGCTTGGTTATGTTTTATATCTAACGGATCAGACCGGTAGAAAAAAAGGCTAAAAAAACGAATCAAATGGGTTGAACAGGTAAAAAGTTGCCCAGGTGTAACGATGAGACCATTTGTTGACCTAGAAGCTAATCAAATGGTGTTCACGGTTCGGTTTGACGATTTTTTGATCAAATTGTTAGAAACGGTTTTAGACAACCAAAAGCAAAACCATTACTAATGGTTTTGGCTTATTGGGCATTTACAAATAAAAATGCGCATAATACAATTACAATAAAGAAGTGATCATGTTCTTATAGTTAAAACTTAAAAGCGCGACTCTATGTATTATATTTTAAGTAAATCTCAATCATGTGTATAGTCTAACTTAATATAATTAAATGCCCAAATAAAATATTAAAGTTACATAGCCCAAAATCCTACGGCCTGGTTTGGTTTTCTCGGTTTTTATTTCAACCAGTTTTGAGTATAAAGCGTAAATTGAACCATTTGGTGCGGTTTAAAGATTTCTAAGCCGACCGGCCAATATATTTTGAAAAATCGTCTGCATAACCATGAACACCCATAATAACTGTGCATTGTATTGATATTGTTTTTGTAATCATGATTGGCGCATATATTATTAGTTATTGGGTAAACTGCCAAAATGGTCCCTAAGGTTTGGTCACTTTTGCCATTTTAGTCCAAAATTCAAATCTTTTAATTCTGGGTCCCTATGGTTTCAATTTTTTTTGCCATTTTCATCCAAAAGCAAAATCTTGTCAGATTTTCCAGTTAACATCCAACTTTTTTGTCTTTTTCCTCCCTTTTAATGAAGGACAAAATGGTCAGATTTTTTTAATTTGTTATAATAAAACGTTAAAAGACCATTTTGCCTTTCATTAAAAAGGAGAAAAAAGACAAAAATACTGGATGTTAACTGAAAAATCTGACCAGATTTTGATTTTGGATGAAAATGGCAACGAAATTGAAACCACATGGACCCAGATTCAAAAGTTTTGAGTTTTGGACTAAAATGGCAAAAGTGACCAAACCTCAGGGACCATTTTAGCAGTTTACTCTTAGTTATTTAAATAAACATAACAAAATGGACGGGTTGATCTGATTGAAGAGTTTATTGTTAGGTACTTGGATCACAATCAATTTACTGGGAGAATTCCTGATGCTTTCTACAAGCACCCTTATCTAAAAGAACTGTGAGTCTTATTCTTTTTTATCTTTCAGTTTAGTGGGAGAATATTGCTGCTTACTAATTACTATTGTGCCCTTTTGCAGATATATCGAAGGGAATTCATTCCGACCCGGTGTGAACCCGATTGGTATTCACAAAGTACTCGAATTATCAGACTCGGATTTCTTGTTTTAGTCGCCCAATTTGTTACGAGTGCTTGAATAGTATTAGCTTTATTATTTATTCCCACAAAAAGAAAACAGTATAAAAGAATTTCAAAGTTTTGTTCTTGATAATCTACATCTATCTGTTGTGTCCCAAATGGGGATATCATCTCTTTTGTAATAGTGATTTAACATATGGTGAGGTTTTGCTATAGTTTACATATATATATATATATATATAGGATTAGGTTCAAGAGTGAACACTAGTGTAGCTTGCGAACTGAGTGAACTAATCCTGGCCATACACGTGTGTAGATCAATGGCCAGGATTTGATGTTGAAATACACTAGTGTATTTTACGATTTGATGATGAGATCTTGGCCATACACGTGTATAGATCAATGGCCAGGATTTGTTCACTCAGTTCGCAAATACACTTGTGTTCACTCTAGAACCCCACCCTATATATATATATATATATATATATATATATAGTGTGAGGTTCATTGGGGAACACCAAAAAAATGGGGAACAGGGGAACCCCATTAGGAGCCCTTAGATCAAAGTAATCTACGGTTGTGATATAATCCAATGCTTTTAATTATAAAAACACACGGAAGGGTATTTTGGTCACACAATTTTACAAACCTATTCTCCATCTGCTACCTTGGGCACCACCCGTCGTTCACACTCCGGCTACCGTACCACCACCACCACCCTAAACCGTCAAATTTCACCGTTGCCAGTCCGATTTAGAAGAAATTGAAGACATAGGCGAACCTCAGCAAATTGTTAGTTCCCGTTCTGATGTAATTCCTAGGGTTTAGAGATACCAAACGTTAGGGTTTGGAGGAAGTGAAAGATATGAATTAGGTTACCGGATGAGTGCGACGAAGATGGAACGAGCAGTCGGTGTGTTGATTTACTGGATTAGCAGGTATAATACGTCATCTCTGTGACCTTTGTTTCTTTTTATTTGTATTATCTGCAAAAATGCAGAGAGTTTATGTCATTTGCAAGTTTTTTAATTGAAACACTTCTAATTTAACATGTAAAACTTATTTGAAACTTATTACACAAACCTCTAAACTTGTAATATATTGGATTCACCTTTCAGTTTCAAATCTAGAAGAGTAGAAAGCTCAAGAACTGGCTCAAGAACACATACATGTTCGATTAATACGAAAAAAATCAAAAGTTCTGAAACGAGAATTGAATGTCTATCACTCAAACTGCTTGTATGATCGTGTGAAAAAAAAAATACTAATTCAATTGTGAATTTGGTTTTATAATGTTGCATTTTTGTAACATTTTTTCCGGATGATGAGATTAGATCTGAAATTATGCTTCGTACAAATTTGTGTGTTGAAGTCTATTTGATTAACTAGGGATTTGAATTTTGAATACTTTATTCAGCTTTTTGAAATTGAATATACATGTTGCAAAATAAGTTCAGATTCTAGTTAACAGGCGGATTACTCATTTCGTGCGATGTGAGTTTCATCAAGAGATTGTTGAAGGTAAACGATAGTGGTTTCTCCATGCTCGATTTGGAGGATTTCACGGGATGTTTGCATATATGACAACTGATTTTTCCATGCGATGCAAGGATGTTAATCTTCAGTTGTTATACACTTAAAAAAGTAAAACGCACGAGTAGAGGCATGATGTTGTTGATAAAGAATCTAGGAGAAAAGAATTTAAGCACATTGGTAAATTAACTTTGTTCCTTTTTTTTTTTTTTTGAGAATTTGTTAAAACAATAAATGAAAAGACTCTTTTGTTTTAACTTGGCAGCAGTTGTCGAGCACGGGCTGGAACAAGATGTTGAAAAAACCCCAGCTGGCACAGACGGAGAGAGTGGAGTTGCAGCAACTGCAGACTCTGTTGTCCAGGTATGGGGCGAAGGATGAGGCAGACACGTGGCTATGGAAAACGGAGAGCAGGAAGGCCGATTTGTTGGTCAAGCAGGTCAGATCTGATCTGGAGCATGTAGAGCAGGGTCAAGCGCAACAGTTCGTTTTCAATGGTCTAAGTTTGTCACCCCGAAGGTCAGTTATTTTGTTCACTAAATACTCCTTGTCGCTTGTTGGTTTATTCTTTCGTGTTATTTGTTGAAATGTTCGAATTGTGTGTTGCAGATGATAAATAATCCACATTTAGGTTTTGATTATAGTTCCTAAGAACGAAATGATCAGAAACAAGAACTGGGGTAAGAACAGAGGATGTCATTTAAATGCGAAATTGATTCGTGTTTTACAGAAAATGAAACACTAAATATGCATATGACTTAGTGGATACCGAGTAAGATTCAAGCATAAATTATAATGCCAATCCTTTCGACGACAAAATATCGTTCATCATTTAATTTATGGTTCTAGCTTCATCGATTTGGGTTGGATCTGGCGCCATATGTTAGTTTATTAAAGTGTTTGAAAGTTGTGTTCTAAACAACTATCAGGAGCACATCGTGCTGCTATCCTATAAACCAACTTGCTTCTACATACCTATTTCAAATCACACCCTACCGACATCTTCTTGGCCTCCTTCATGAAGTCCGAAACCACCTGGCTTAAAGCTCTCATGCTCTCTGCCCTTAACCGCCACTGCTACACCTTCCCCGACCATTATCATCACAAGCACAACCCGCATAGCACCTTTTCAGCACTAGACATTGAATCCTACCCTATTACCGACTTCACTAACGCATCGACTCCTCGACTCTTCTCTACCCGTTTCGCTCACACTCTGTTACCAGCTTGCATGAGCTCTTGCAAGTTCATCTACGTTTGTAGGGACCAATGAGTTACAAAGTGCAAACCACAGGGACCATCCATGTATTTTTGAAAAGGTTGGGACCAAATCCAAAATTAAAGTTAACAACAGGACCATCTGTGTAATTTACACTAAAAGATGCATGGAGAAGTCCTAAACTAGTTTTTGTATATTGAAGTTGATAAACTTGTTTAAAATACCCATCGTTTTGATTCATTTTTTAAATAATGACTTGTTAAATCTTAAATTAGTCACTCTGCAGGTGGTACATTGTCTAAAATCGGACACTCTGCAGGAAGATGATTGGCTCGGGTGTATATGGAAGAGTTCACCGAGGCAAATAATAATATTTCCTTGCTTCTCACTTTGGGATCTCCCCTTCGGTATATATATACCAGATGCTTTAAACTTCAAGTCAATTCATGACAATAGATGCTTTAAAGTTTAAACGCTGATTTATTATCACTTTTGATGTTAATAGCTAGGCCACCGCCAAAAGGGGTGTCTGGAGTTGTTGATCAGACAAGGGGTCTGTTGGATTACGTTGAGAAAAACCGTAGGAAAGCAATTTATACTCCGGAATTAAGATACGTATGTATCGCAGGCAGGTATAGTTTACATTCTGTGATAATCTTTTTTGTCGATGATTTTGAGGGTATTCTAGACATTTCAGTAGTTTTCGTTTCCGATTTGAGCTGCTTGCAGGTACATCTATGGCAGTCGTTTGTTTGGTAACTCAAATCCTGCAACAACTATTCCAGTTTCCGTAGAGCAAACTGTTCTTGATGCTAGTATTACAAGTGAGTCAGGCACTTTGATCTCAACTGGTGCTACATTTCGCACCCGTTTCATTGGCCAGGGATACAAACAGGTAACGTCGTTTCCAACTTCTTATAGGCAAATCTAGCGAGTAGTGATTACAAATTGGGCTGGTCAGACGGGTCGGGTCATGTCAACCCCAAACACTTTGTCTTTATAGTTATCATTATGAATAAATAGCGCTTAATATAAAAACATTTGAACGCATTGAACGGGTTTGAGTTAAAATATAACTCTTAGTTGATCCATGAATTGAAAAACGAGTCGAAATTGCCATCTGTTATCTTATTATGTGCCATCTGTTATCTTATTTAACATGTTAAAAATTAATTTCTAAAAAAAAATGTTTTGGAATAAATACATCTAGAAGCCTTTTTAATAAAAAAAATAAAAAATAAAAATTTCTTAAAAACAGTTGATAAAAGGTAAAAAAAAAATACAAATTGAGAACCATATACTTAACATGTTAAATATATTATAAAAAAATAGATTTAACATGTTACTTGAACCAAATAAACAGTAAAAAAAAGTTAAAAACCAAGGAACAATGTATTTAGCATTTTAAATATTTAACATGTTAAATATATTTTTTTTTTCACAAAATGCATAAAACACTTAAATAAACGGTAAAAAAATTAAAAACCAAGGAACAATGTATTTAGCATTTTAAATATTTTATAAAAATTTAATTTAACATGTTAAAATATATTCTAAAAAAATATTTTATAAAAATTTAATTTAACATGTTAAAATATATTCTAAAAAAATTTAATTTAACATGTTAAAATATTTTATAAAAATTTAATTTAACATGTTAAATATATTCTAAAAAAAGTTTTGGAATAAATACATCTAGAAGCCTTTTTAATAAAAAAAAATCAAAAATAAAAAATTTCTAATTTTTTTTTAAATTTAATTTAACATGTTAAAATATATTCTAAAAAATGTTTTGGAATAAATACATCTAGAAGCCTTTTTAATAAAAAAAAGGGTAAATTACTTATTGAGTCCCTGTGTTTTAGTAGTTTTAACTAGTTGAGTCCAAAAGTAAAAAGTTTAACGACCTGAGTCCCTATAAATACATCGTTATAAAATGAACAAAATTGGAGTCAAAACGTTAAAAAATAAATGGCTAGGGACTCAGGGCGTTAAACTTTTTGATTTTTGACTCAAGTGGTTAAAACCACTAAAACACAGGGACTAAAAAAGTAATTTACTCTAAAAAATTCAAAAATAAAAAATTTCTTAAAAACAGTTAATAAAAGGTAAAAAAATTACAAATTGAGAACCATATATTTAACATGTTAAATATATTAAAAAAATAGATTTGACGGTAAAAAAAATTAAAAACCAAGGAACAATGTATTTAGCATTTTAAATATTTAACATGTTAAATATATTGTTTTTTTTTCACAAAATGCATAAAACACTTAAATAAACGGTAAAAAAATTAAAAACCATGGAACAAGGTATTTAGCATTTTAAATATTTTATAAAAATTTAATTTAACATGTTAAAATATATTCTAAAAAAATATTTTATAAAAATTTAATTTAACATGTTAAAATATTTTATAAAAATTTAATTTAACATGTTAAAATATATTCTAAAAATTTTTTTGGAATAAATACATCTAGAAGCCTTTTTAATAAAAAAATTCAAAAATAAAAAATTTCTAATTTTTTTTTATAAAAATTTAATTTAACATGTTTAAATATTTTATAAAAATTTAATTTAACATGTTAAAATATATTATAAAAAATGTTTTGGAATAAATACATCTAGAAGCCTTTTTAATAAAAAAAAATTCAAAAATAAAAAATTTCTTAAAAACAGTTAATAAAAGGTAAAAAAATTACAAATTGAGAACCATATATTTAACATGTTAAATATATTATAAAAAATAGATTTAACGGTAAAAAAATTAAAAACCAAGGAACAATGTATTTAGCATTTTAAATATTTAACATGTTAAATATATTGTTTTTTTTTTTTCACAAAATGCATAAAACACTTAAAGAAACGGTAAAAAAATTAAAAACCAAGGAACAAGGTATTTAGCATTTTAAATATTTTATTAAAATTTAATTTAACATGTTAAAATATATTCTAAAAAATATTTTATAAAATTTTAATTTAACATGTTAAAATATTTTATAAAAAATTAATTTAACATGTTAAAATATATTCTAAAAAAAGTTTTGGAATAGATACGTCTAGAAGCCTTTTTAATAAAAAAATCAAAAATAAAAAATTTCTATATTTTTTTTTATAAAAATTTATTTTAACATGTTAAAATATTTTATAAAAATTTAATTTAACATGTTAAAATATATTCTAAAAAATGTTTTGGAATAAAACATCTAGAAGCCTTTTTAATAAAAAAAATTCAAAAATAAAAAATTTCTTATAAACAGTTAATAAAAGGTAAAAAAATTACAAATTGAGAACCATATATTTAACATGTTAAATATATTATAAAAAATAGATTTAACGGTAAAAAAATTAAAAACCAAGGAACAATGTATTTAGCATTTTAAATATTTAACATGTTAAATATATTGTTTTTTTTTTTCACAAAATGCATAAAACACTTAAATAGACGGTAAAAAAAATTAAAAACCAAGGAACAATGTATTTAGCATTTTAAATATTTTATAAAAATTTAATTTAACATGTTAAAATATATTCTAAAAAAATATTTTATAAAAAATTAATTTAACATGTTAAAATATATTCTTAAAAAAAGTTTTGGAATAAATACATGTGGAAGCCTTTTTAATAAAAAAAATCAAAAATTAAAAATTTAATTTAACATGTTTTTAAAATTTAATTTTAAAAACAGTTGATAAAAGGTAAAAAAAATTACAAATTGAGAACCATATATTTAACATGTTAATTATGTTATAAAAATAGATTTAACATGTTACTTGAAGCAAATAAACGGTAAAAAAATTAAAACCAAGGAACAATGTATTTAGCAATTTAAATATTTAACATGTTAAATATATTGTTTTTTTTCAAAAAATGCATAAAACAGTTAAATGAACGGTAAAAAAATTAAAAACCAAGGAACAATGTATTTAGCATTTTAAATATTTTATAAAAAATTAGTTTAACATGTTAAAAATTCTAAAAATGCTTAAAAACACACTAACATAAAAGGTAAAAAAAATAACGAAACCGGAGAACCATGTTAAATATATAATAAAAATTCAATTTAACATGTTATAAATTAATTTTTTAAATATCACTTTTTGGTTATTTGCATATAAATATATCTAGAAGCCTTTTTAATTAAAAAAATCAAAAAATGCTCAACAGCCAGTTAATAAAAAATTTACAAACTGGGGAACCATGTATTTAACATATTAAATAAATTATAAAAATAAATTTAACATGTTAAAAATCATTTTTTCAAAAAAAGTTTTGGAGCTTTTACATATAATACATCTAGAAGCCTTTTTATTAAAAAAAAAAAAGAAAGTCAAAAGCTTATAAAATAAAAAAAACAATTAAATAAAACGTAAAAAATTACAAAACCAGGGAACCATATATTTAATATATGAAATATATTATAAAAATTTAATTTAACATGTTAACAATTAATTTTTTCAAAAAGAAAATTCAAAGCTTTTGCGTATAAATATATCTAGAAGCCCTTTTAATTAAAAAAAATCAAAAAATGCTTAAAAACACAATAACATAAAAGGTAAAAATATTACAAAAATGATTTTTTTAGTACAATGGCTTCTACATATCTTTATATACAAAAGCTTCGAATTTTTTAAATAAAAAACAGTTTATTTGAAGTAGAGGTAGAAACGGAAACAAAACAAAAGGCGGCCCAAGAAGCTCAAGCCACCAGTTTGGGTGTAAACGAGCCGGGCCAAGGCCGAACTCGACTGAGCTCGAGTTCGGCTCGTCATGTTTTTAAGAATCTCGAGCTCGGCTCGGTTCGAGCCTACTTATTTGAGCTCGAGCTCGGCTCGCGAGTAAAACCCAAAGCTCGAGCTCGGATCGAGCTATTTTGGGAACAACATCAAAGTTAAAAGTTTGGCTCGCCAATGTGATCATCACTATTATTATTATTATATTGTATATAAAAAATAAAATGGTGTTTGGGCTCGTTTAGGCGCGCGAGCCTAAACGAGCTTTGTATTTCAGGCTCGTGCTCGCTAAAGCTCGGCCTTTTCGAGCTTTTAACCAAGCCGATATCGAGTAGCTCTCAAGCTTCTGAGCAGCTTGCCTGTTACGTTCAGTCTAGAACAAAGCACTTCAATTGATATATGCACTATTTAAAAGCACTCTTTTCGGTTCAATCCAGGTGTCATATCCTAGTTCCTGAAATCAGATTTGGTTGATATATGCACCCTTTAAAAAGGTTAGATTTTTATTTAGTGCAGTTGATAAACGGTGTGATATGGAGTTGGATGAGACGGACCCAACCTTGTAGCTTAAGTTAAGAGGCAGCAACAGATGAATATATCAAATAGTAGCAGCTGTCGTGATGTATTTTGAACCGTGTTATGGGCAATCAAATATATTAGTATACCTGGGGATATGTTCTCTAATTGGTTCACTAATGGTAGATTCATAATGTAGTTCTTTTTTATTAAATGTACTTATGATTTTCAGTCGGGTATCAATCGTGTCAGGTTGACAGGTTGAATCGCTATATCCAAACACAACCCATTACTTATTCATGTAACATGTACATCACTCGTTTAACCTTTATATCTTAAATATTGTCTCTTTTATTTAATAGTTTTATTAAAAACTAGGTTCAAGTTTTTAGATTTTTCAGAACATGTTTTAAATAGTTTACTACGAAAACCACATAATTCTTCGCATAGAAGATATACCATGAGTTTGACCAAACATGTTTAAATAAGTTTTGTATAAAAACTTTAACATGTTAAATAAATGAGAGTTTACATTAATCAATTAGGTTCAATTCAGCTTTATTTGAACAAATGATGTATTAAATTTCGGATAAGAGTTCAAAATATTAAAATAAGTTTCGTGTGGAGTCTATGCGAGCTCAAAATATTAAAACAAATAAATTTAACATGTTAAATAAGTATTTTTATAAATCAATTAAACACAATTCGAGTTTTTTGACCAAACATGTTAAATATATCATATAAAATTAATTTAATATGTTCAATTTTTTTTTTTTAATTTTTGGCTCTTTTGCATATAAATACTATCAAAACCTTTTTAACAAAAAAAGTCAAAAAAAAAAAAACATGCCTAAAAAAACACTTCAAAAACGGTAATAAATTACTTTTTACAAAAATGTTTTTTTAGTAGAATGGCTTCAACACATCTTTATATGCAATTTTTTTTTCTAAAATAGTGAACAATGGTTGGGTTCAATGGGGAACACCAAAAATGTGGGAACTACGAAACCAGTTCTTGAACATGATAAATATGTCATGCAAAATTCATTTTATTAATTTTCCGCCCTTTTTCATGTAAATACATGCAAAAGCCTCCAAAAATTAAAAACTGAAATTATGGTTAAAAAGACACTTCAAAACATGTAACAATTTTTTTTTCAAAAATGTTTTTTATTAGAATAGCTTTAACACATCTTAATATGCAAAAATTTTAAAAAAAATTTGAAAAAATTTTGAAAAAGAAATGTTTTTTAAAATTGTGAACGAAGGTTTGAATCCATGGAGACCACCAAAAAAATGTGAGAATCTAGAAATCATTCATTTTACATATTAAATATATCATTAAAAAATTATGTTTTTTTTTTAAATTTTCATATCTTTTGCATATATTAATACTGTAGAAACCTTTTTAATTAAAAATAAACAAAAAACTAAAAAGTAAAAACATGCTTAAAAACACTTTAACAAAGGTAACAACTATTTTTACGGAAAATGTTTTTTTATTAGAATGGTTTCTACATATCTTCATATATAAAAACTTCAAAAAAGTAAAAAAAAAAAAAAAATAATGAATGAGGGTAATGCGGTGAACCGAAAAACTATTCGTTTAATATGTTAAATATATTATAAAAAAATTAATTTAACATGTTAAAAATTATTATTTTTCGGATCTTTTGTATATAAATAAATGTAGAAACCTTTTAATAAAAAAAATCAAAATCAAAAAAATAAAAAGCATGCTTGGTAGGGTTTGGGGCATTTGTGTAGCGATAAGAAGGAAATCGAGTCTATGCTTGTTAAATATATTAAAACAAATAAACTTAACATGTTAAATCAGGGATTGCATTGATCGACTAGATTCGATTCGTCTTTATAAGACCAAATTAATATTGAATTTCAGGTTGGAGTCAATATATTAAAGTAAAGTTTTGTGTGAGAATGTATTTGGTGGGATTTGGACGATTTGTAAAGTGGGAAGAAGGAAATAGAGTCTATGCGTGCTCAAAAGAATAAAATAAATAAATTTAACATGTTAAATGAGAGTTTACATTAATCAAGTAGATTCCGTTCGACTTTATTTGACCAAATTATATAATGAAATTAGGAATAGAGTTCAAAAAATAAAAATAAAGTTTTTTTTGCGAGAATGTATTTGGTGGGGTTTTGGGCATTTGTGTAGCAGGAAGAAAGAAATGAAGTTTATGTGGGCTCAATATATTAAAATAAAGGCGAATTGGAAATAAATAATCCCATCTAACTCAATTTGGCAGATAATAATCCCAAGTCAGTTATTGGTCGATAATAATCCGAACAGGTCAATTTTTTTTTTTTTTTTGTAAAATAGTTCGTCGTTAAAATAGCTTAACGGAGTTAAGTTGTTTTTCCGAATTACAAGCCGATGTTTTAGGGCTTTTGGGGAATTTGTGTAGCAGGAAGAAGGAAATACAGTTTATGCGAACTCAAAATAATATTAAAGTAAATAAATTTAACATGTCAAATGTTAAATGAGTGACATTATTTGACTGCATTATATATTAAATTTCGTATTATAGTTAAATTTATTAAAATAAAGTTTTTTTGTGCGGATGGATTTAGGAGGGTAGGGCATTTTTGTAGCCAGAAGAAGGAAACAGAGTCTATGCGGACTCAAAGTATTTAAATAAGTAAATTTAACAAGTTAAATGAGAGTATCCATTGATCAGTTAGATTTTGTTCAACTTTATTTGACCATATTATATATTGAATTTCGGATTAGCGTTAAAAAACTTAAAATAACGTTTGTGCGAGTATGGATTTGATAGGGTTTGAGGGACTTGTGTAGCAGGAAGAAAGAAATAGAATTTGTGTGGGCTCAAAATAGTAATAAAAATAAATTTAACATGTTAAACATTAAATAATAGACTTTATTTGACTGCATTATATATTGACGTTCGTTTTAGAATTCAAAAAATAAAATAAAGTTTTCTATGAGGATGGATCTTGGAGGGTAGGGCATTTGTGTAGCCAGTAGAAGGAAATAGAGTCTATGCGGATTCAAAATATTAAAATAAATAAATTTGACATCTTAAATGAGGGTTATGGATATTTCTGTAGCCAGAAGAAGGAAATGGAGTTTACACGGGCTCAAAATATCAGAATAAATAAATTTAACATGTTAAATGTTAAATAAGAGACATTATTTGACCGCATTATATATTGAATTTGGTATTAAAGTTCAAAAAATTAAAATAAAGTTTTGTGTGAGGATGGATTTAGGAGGGTAGGGCATTTGTGTAACCAGAAGAAGGAAATAGAAGCTATGCATACTCGAAATATTAAAAGCGAATACAGGAAATAAACTTTAATCAAGGTAATATTTTAACTAGTATTAAGCTAAATATTTACATTGTCAGATGATACTAATATAAGTAAATATGAAATGAATTATAAATAGTATGACAGTGTATTGTATTTATACATTGGTTAATTTCAACTCCATACAGGGTTTGGTTGTTCACTTTCCTTGCTCACACCATCAGAATGATAAGAAATTAAGAAGACCAACTACCACTTCAATCCACATGCATGCTTCCATGGAATCCTCATGCTTCATTAACTTTTAAGTAGACAGTTCCCTTTGTTTTGGGTAAGGTTAGACCATGAGGTATGGTGGGGCGGGGATTTGGGGCATCGGTTGACACGTGGACTTCGAGGTGGCACCGCTGGTGAGTTGCATGTTTGGTCGGTATGGGGGCGTGGCTAGCCCGCGTGGGTCGGTATGGGTTTGGCTTGGCCAAACGGTTGTTTTTTAAATTTAAATCCTAGCCACCTATAGCCTAGCCAACCCAGCCAATGAGAGCCGGCCACGGAAGACCGCTAGGCCCGCCCAACGTCCAGGCTGAAACCCTCGCCCAAGGGGCCACGCCGAAACCCAAGCCCACCCGGGGTGGTGACTTGAGCGTTTGTACCCAACCCCCGCCCCATACCCCATATTCATAAAACAATACAATATACCTTTTCAGTCCCCATGTGTCCATGCAGATCCTTTTCATTAGTTGAATATTGTCCAATGATGCTAGGTAATAATGATGTCAATAGTGATTGTGTGCAGTATGCGTGTTAGCTTTGAATCTCTGAATGGTATGTGCCCACTGCCCCACTTCTTCCCTTGCTGTATCCAATCACAGAAAAAATGTTATTTTGATTGCCTTACATTCAATGATTATATAATGATAAAAAGTCATTGTATATAGACACACCTGGCAATTTTAACCTGCCATCCCAAAATTGGGTTGATATGGGTCGTTTTTAAAAAACATTTGGGTTGATATGGGTGGCTGTTTCTCATTGAATGGGTGAGTCTGGGTTGATTGAAATAACCCATTCTAATGAAACAGGTCAGAATGGGTTGGCGGGTCAACATGGGTTGGTGTTATTTTTCAAACAGGTGCAAATAGTGTACTCCTTGTTGCGCACATTAGTGAATAAGTTGAGATAGAAGATAAAGAACTTCTAACAAATCCGATATCGCAACCCGATGCGTAACCAATGCTTAATCGGCACCGAAATGTGCGTAACCTGCATTAAGTATGAAAAACTGACGCTTCAATGCGCGTAACCCGCACTGGTTAAGCATCGAGCACTGGATTAAGTGCGTATCAAAGTTGGGTTATGCACATTACGCGACACATGACAGGTGTGTTCCGCACCGGTATGCGTGACCTGCATTTAAACACGCATAACCAACGTTACGCGCATAAGCGCTGCCTACATAAGTGACGCCTAAACGAGCATAACAACACCGGAGCGCGCGTAACTGGCATTAAACACATGTAACAATTGATTGAATGCGCGTAACTGGCATTAAACACTTGTACATACATAATTTGATACCAAGATCTCTTAAATACTCCTTGTATCTTGTAATATCAATAGTAGCAGACATCAATGCCACCCTAAAAATACAACAAATGGTTAAGGCATGAGTTTTGACATATGTGTTTTAACTACAAACAACTATCACATGAAAAATTAGTCTAGGTAGCAAGTAAGATAATTTTTTGAACAACAACGAATTTATATTCATATAATATGTTTTCCATATAGGCAATGATAGATGAACACATTAATCATATAATTTCACTAATCTAAAGTTAAACAACAATACCTAGCTACAATTCTAACATTCAGTGACTAAAACCATAATCTATATGATATCTCTGATATAAACAGATAAATTATGGAATTTAACATGTTAAATAATTTCAATATAATATAATATTCGTAAACGTACAAAAAATAACTGTTTGAAATCAATATCTAGTATTAGAAATATATTTTAAATTCATAAAAACTAGAAACAGTAATATATAAAACATAAAAACCCTAGAAATCGATGAATCTTTGTTGAAATTTTATAATTTTATAATTTTTCGTTTTACCTGCAATGTTTTTGAAGATTCATCAACGAATTTTACTTTTGAAAGAGGAAACTAAGATTTTTGATTGAAGAGCGACTTGATTAAGCTGTTTAACGCAATCGAAAAACCTGATTGCAGCTACATCGTATCTCCGTTGTGTTTCCGCTTGAAGAGCGACTGATTTTAGTTGTTTAATGCAATCGGAGAACCTGATTTGATCTCCGTCGTATCTCCGTCGTGTCCTCAGCCTTCTCCAATGAAACCCTAGCTTTTCTCAGCCTCACGTGTTTGTTTATGTAATTTGACAAAATTGCCCATGTTCCCTAGTTCCCCACTTTTTTAGTGTTCCCCAATGAACTCTCCCCTATATATATATATATATATATATATATATATATATATACATATGTAGGGGAAGGATGTATAGAAAACCCACTTTAATTTAGAAAACCCGGGAAACTCAAAGTTCCCGATGTTTTTTTTTCTTGAAAAAATTTACACATGTTATATACATGTTTTTAAGGGTTTGGGCAAAAAAAATCAAAAAAGCGCCGAGTAGATATTTTTTAAAAAAATAAACAAGTTTTGATTTTTTTTGCCCAAAACCCTTAAAAACATGTATATAACATGTGTAAATTTTTTCAAGAAAAAAAAACATCGGGAGCTTTGAGTTTCCCGGGTTTTCTAAATTAAAGTGGGTTTTCTATAGATACTTACATTATATGTATATATATGTATATATGTATATATATATGTATAGGGAGGGGCTCATGCGAGAACCACCCTTATTGTGTGAACATTGAGAACCAATGTGACCACAACCTAAAATAGCTAAAAAAACCTAAACCCCCCCCACCCTCCCGCAAGCTAAAATGCTAAAAACTAAACCCCTAAAAAACCTAAAAAAATCTTAAAAAATTCTAAAAAAATCTAATTTTTTTTAAATATTTTTTATGCTCAAATCGCTACTTTTACTGGCAAAAAAAAAAAAATTTTGGCTTCGAAAAGTAGCGATTTTTATATAAAAAATATTAAAAAAAAATTGTGTGATTTTTAGCTATTTTTAGGCATTTTTGGTGTGTTCACATTGGTTCTCGTGGTTCTCGCATGATCTTCTCCCTATATATATATATATGTGTGTGTGTGTGTTTGAAAAGGGTTTGTTGGTTATCAAAAATTATTTTGTATAGAAATATTAGAGCTTTTTGAGGCGATATCGAATCCTCTTCAAACCCAGTCCGAGCTTGCATCGTTAAGGTTCATCAAGCTCGGCTTGCTTGTGGACTATTAAAGAATGATGACTCTATAACGACCGGTTTGATTTACATAATTCTTTTACATAAATTGAACTTGTTAAGTGAATTGAGTTATAAAGAAATACGAAATTATATATGTAAGTGTTTAGTTGATAATGATGTCAAGTTTGTGAGGCAAATTATGGGTATTTTTGCGTTAATTTACCCAAACTGTTTGCACCTGCAAGATAAACCTTTTACAAAACTAACGGTTTTCTTTACATTCTTTAACTTTTATTGGCTTTTCAATTAGCTAAAACCTACATTAAACGAGATTTGGGGGAAATCTAATATCAAGTTGACCTTTGTGCTTTGTTGTTGACATACTTTGGAATCCAACTCGTAACTAGAGCACAATCACGTAAACAGTGGTGTTCAAAACCGGATATCCGAAATTTTTGGATACTAGATTTCACTATCCGAATTCGTATCCGGAATTCAGATATCGGATAGTGAATGTTAAACGAGTTCAAGGGTTAAAATCGGATTGTCAAGTTGTAAACGGATTGATGAGTTGTAATAACATTGTAAACGGGGGTTAAAATCAGCCCTCGAATCATTTTTTGATTACGAAAAGTAGTGTGTTGCTATCAAATTTTACATGATGTTGTTATGAGCTGGACACGTCACAACACCGTGTAATATACTAACACAATTATTCATGTAATTATTACACTTTAAAAAACCTCATCATTATATAAAAATTATCAGCATTATACACATATTAAAGCAAAAAATGTACGATTTTATGATATAATTTGAAAAACAATAGTAGTGTGATATATTAGTTATGGTAGTTTAAAAATATTAGTGAAACTAGTATATAACGGAAAAAAGTCGAACACAAATGAGCAAAATCTCCTTTTTTACTCTTTCCAATCTATTCAAACTAACAATTAATTACATAACTGTCATCAAATCAATTTTATCATTTAAATGATTTGCTTAGAAGTTCAGTTATTAGATATTAGGCCATCGGTGTTAACATCTAGGGTGTTAACGACATGGCATATTAAATGGCATTGTAAACCACTTCCTTCTTGTGTTAATAAACGGATTATATGTTAACATGTTAACATGATATAAAAAGATTGTCTTAATTTGTTTTCCTTTTTTACACCCAAACCATTAAAAGTTTTTATACTCAAACCATTAAAAAAATAAACTTAAGGGAATTAAACCATTTCCTTGATGTGAGGTAAAGTGGAATGGAGAAAAGTAAGGTGGTGTTTGTTTTTTTAGAAAAAAGTACTTCAGAACCTCTTTTGTCTTCTTCACGCAGACCACACGCAGACGTAGAGGTCTGCAGCCTGATTGTTTTTTGGAAGAGGTTTCATTAAAAAAACCTCCCCACCACTTCCTCAAGTAGACAAGGCCCAACATCTTCATTCATCTTCTCCAATATCTTCATTCCTCTTCTCCAATCCTCCCTCTTTCAAAACACTGAACCTAGCACCCATCTCCTCCTCACATCACCTCCTCCGCCACCCCTTTCACCTCCGCCGCCCTGCACCTCCGCCACCGCCCACCTCCGCCGCCCTGCACCTCCGCCACCCCTCCACCTTCGTCGCCCTCCTCCTCCAGCCGACACCCACCTCCGTCGCCCTCCTCCAGCCGACACCCACCTCCGTTCTGGGTTATGCACCATGGGATGTTAGAAGTGCTGAATTGAAGCCTAGATTTGCAGAAGCTGCTGGTTATTTGAGTGATTTGCAGAAGCCTAGCTTGGAATCTTGGGATTAAAGGGTTTCCTACTTTGCTTCTGTTTGTTAATGGCAGTTCTCAACATTATACTCGTGGATTTTCATTGTAAGATTTCTTTTCAGTTCTGTATATATTATCATTTTAATGAGTTTAGGGGTGTTTGGATGTGATCCATTTGTGTTTTGAACTTTTGATGATGATAATAATAAATTTATGATAATTAGTCTCATGGGTGTTTATGCTTATTTAATTTTGATCAGTTTGAGTAAATGGTTAGTTAATTTTGTTGGTTTTTCTGTGAATTAGGGAAGAAATTGTGATACGGGTGAGGAAGAAGACGGGTACCCCTCTTCGAAGTTAAAAACAAACAGTCTTCTTGTTGCAGACTGCAGAGGTTTGGTCCACCTCTTCTGCTACAGATGTCTGCAGATGTTGTCCGCAGACTGCAGACGTTTTACCTCTGAAAAAACAAACAACACCTAGGATGCGACACCTAGGTGGTGTTAAAAAGAGTTAAAGTATACCCCAGGCCTTAGGCTATAGGGTATGGGGGTTATGGGTTGGATCATGCTTTGCCACGTGGAACATGGATCCATTGCTACACCACCTCTCTTGTTGAACCACCGTGGTTTGCGTGGTTCAATACATGGCAACCACAAGCCCCATCTGATGATTTTGATGTTTTGGAATTAATTAAAAAAATAAATGGTAGATGGTGGGTTTGGGTCATGACCATACCATATAGAGTGGTGGATGTCAGTGGGGTGACATGGGGCTGACGTGAAGAGTGATGGTGGTCAGGGGCGTAGCTTAGTTGATATCCGGGGGTGCACCCCCGCAATTATTTTGCCTAAATACTTATATAATATATAAATTGTGTCCCATGACTTTCCGTCCCCCGAAACTTTTGATCAAGCTCCACCACTGGTGATGGTCATTTAGGTCAGGATCATATTATACCCTATAGCCTTAGAATGTGTGTTTGTGTTTATTATTTTTCTACTTCGATTTTAAGAGGGAAGGCAGTTAGTTTTACTACAACACGAATACAACAAATTTATTAAACGGTCTATAGTTGCCAACCCTGTCTATTTATTAAACATATTATAGACCATACAAGCGTTAGTTATATATGTGTGGTCTTGTCTTGTTAGATTTTGTCTCCATTGTGATGATGATGACAATATAAGGTTGGATGAAAGGGAAAGTGTTGTTTTTATGAAATAATCGAGCAATATCGTCATTTAATTCGTGACAACTACACTTTGTAAGATAGTTAGGCAATTGGTTGATATTTAAAAATAATAAAAATAAGAAAATTGTCCCGACCATGATCACACATGCGGACATGATATTTTATGTGGTTTAACAAAATAAAAAATACTCATGTGTGATTTGTATCACAACCACATGCATAACATGATGCAATGTGATATTTTTCTGGCTTAAGCAATAAGCCGCTTAACAAGAGTACTATTATTAAGATAACCAATGTAAATAGCGTGTATCTTTGAGATGTTTAGACAATATATAAATAATTTAGTACTGAATTAATAGTTTTATCTACGGATAAATTATGTAAACCATCTAAGTGTTCATCGTTATCAATATGTTACAACAATTTATAGTCATTCAAATATAAATATATGTTATCATATGTTTTCATTTGTTTTTTAAACTCGTCCTAACTAAATACTTGTTCCTTTTTTAGTTCGAAATTTAGTCAACAAATCTTACCCGCACGAATACACCTTTAAATACTTGTTCCTTTTTAGTTCGAAATTCAGCCAACAAATCTTTCCGGCACGAATACACCTTTAAATCATTGTTGCTTCCTTGTTTCTGTGCCATTGGACACCGTTGGAACAAGCCTGCCGTTTCCATCCAAAGTCCGAAACCCGACTCCTTTATATTTTTTATTTAACCTGTTGATATTTTGAATTCTTTATTTTCAATAAATATAATCTATTCACATAAAATTGTGAATATTGCACCGCGAGGATCGAGCATTTTGATGGTTATTTCTTTCATGTGAATATAATCTATTTTGAATTCTTAGCCCATGTAAATCAAGCATTTTATAAGCTTGATGTGCTAATTATCATCGGAGAAGACAAGTTTTTCTTCGGTGGTTGGAATATCGTTGGAGAAGACGAGTTTAAAAAAGCAGGATTTAAAAGTGTCAGCGGAGGTAAAGTGCAGGATGTACAACTGAAGTTTACGTTATAAATATGAGTAAGATTACGAAAATGCCCTTTGGTAAGATTATAGTGTTACCCTTTAAGGAGTGAACATTGATGCAATCAGGCAAATGCAAGTTGTAAAACAACAAAAGTTTGTAAATAAGAGGTAAGGGTGTCAATGCCCCTGAACTACAGAGAATAAAATTTCATTTTACTCGAAAATTAAACTGAAATATTTGGGATTTTATCAGCCGTATCACCACAATCACTTTTGTAATTAATCCACTTTTTTTTTTCAAACCAACTGAAATTCCAAACATAATCATGTATATATGTATATGTATAGTAATGTTATGACCTTGAAATATATGAGCAAAGTTTTTAAAAAAATTAGTTTTACTATTTAAAAACAGGTAACGACACAACTTTTTATTTGTGTACCATCTATCTCAATATAAATTCATAACATGGTAAATTATTTATAATAAATAGCTGGGAGTGGGTTTTCAATTTTATATATTTTATGACCAAAAAAGTAAAAGAAATGTTTTATTTGTTTAAACTTTTTTATAAATTACGAATTTCCTAACATATTTAATATATACTTTATACATCACGAGTTTTGTAACTTACTATATAATCATATAAAACAAAAAAAAAAATATCAAGCATGTTACTTCACATCACAACTTTTTTAACACACACAAGTCACAAATTCACAAACCCAAATTAGTCAACAACAAACAATAGATAGTCACACACTTCATGCAAATCAAATTAATACAGAAAGCAACGTACAACATTTAAAACACAGTGTACAAGTCACAATGCACTTCTACTTCCACTTAATTCTACTTAAAGAAACTTCCGGCAGCCTTCAAAGCATCCGCCGCCCCAAACCCACTTCCAGATTCTTCCTTCTTCTCCTCCACCGGCGCCGGTGCCTCAACCTTCTTCTCTTCCGCCGGCGGCGCCACCTCCTCACCCTTCTTCTCCTCCGTAGCTGGTGGTGCAGCGGCGGGGGTGGTACCGGGCTTCTCATACTGGTGAAGATAATCATCTGCTTTCTTCAAATACTGCCCCACCCCTTGAGTCTCATCGAACTTTCCGTACTGCTTGGCGGCGTCAAGGAGGTCCGCGGCGGCTCCGGCGACTTTCGGTTTGTCGATTTTGTCGGATTGGTTGCTTGCGGCGGCCTGCGCCGCCTCCGCCACCGTCTTGGCGTCTGACATGAGGTCACTGTTGGATGATTGCTCTGGGTTGGCTTTGTTTTTGTCGTCGGCGCCGGTGATGGCGGAGGCGGCGGCGGTTTTGATGCTGCTCATGAAGGAGTTCATTTTTTCCGGTGGGAAATAATCGTCGGAAAATCACTAGTTTTAGAAAGTGGATATTTTGTTGAGTGATATTGATGCAAGTTACAAGAGTATAAATAGAGGAGGTGTTTACGGTTTTGCCCTTTGTGTAAGGGAGATAGTGTGGTTGTGGGAAAGAAAGATTGAGGGTGTAATGGTCATTTGCGCATTTATTGAGATATTATGTCGGCCACTTCGTGTGGGACCTCGGTTGGATTGGTTCTAACGTGGCAGGGTGTTAGCTTTACAAGTGGTTCTCCACGAATAACTCACCGGATAATTGTTCTGGAGTGCTCTGAATAGTGCAAATGTATCAACTCCTCCGTAATGGTCATCAGTTTCGAAGAAAACCCGTACGTCCGAAGGCTCATTTTAGTAAACCTGGTTCGGCTCGGTTTTAAACTTGCAATCTCAATAGAGGCCTAGTTTTAAACTTCATTGCCACTAGGGGTGTAAACAAGCTCAGAGGCTCGAGAGCTACTCGTTATCGGCTCGGTTAAAAACTCGAACTAGACGAGCTTTAACGAGCCGAGCTGTAACGAGCCTGAACTCGAGCCTGGCTCGCGAGCCTAAACGAGCCAAACAAAAAATTATTTATTTTATATATAATATAATAATAATGATGATAACATTGGTGAGCCAAGCTCGAGCCAAGCTTTGGCTCGTTTAAGCGATACTGAAGCGAGCTAGAACCGAGTTCTTTGCTCATACGAGGTTGTTCTTAAAATAACTCGAGCCGAGCTTTAGGTGGGATTTTACTCACGAGCCGAGCTCGAGATTCAAATTACGAATTTCCTAACATATTTAATATATATATTTTATTCATCACGAGTTTTGTAACTTACCTACTATAATGATGTAAAAAAAATATCAAGCATGTTACGTCACATTACAACTTTTTTAACACACAAGTCACAAATTCACAACGCCAAATTAGTCAACAACAATGGTCACACACTTCATGCAAATCAAATTATTACAGAAATCAACGTACAACATTTAAACCACAGTGTAAAAGTCACAATGCACTTCCACTTCCACTTAATTCTTCTTAAACAAATTTCCGGCAGCCTTGAAAGCATCCGCCCCAAACCCACTTCCAGATTCTTCCTTCTTCTCCGGAGCCTCAACCTTCTTCTCCTCCGCCGCCCCAAACCCACTTCCGTACTCCTTGGCGCTTGTCATGAGGTCCGTGGCGGCTACGACGATTTTGTCGGATTGGTTGCTTATGGCGGACTGCGCGTTCCCCGCCATCGTCTTGGCGCTTGTCATGAGGTCACTGTTGGATGATTGGTCTGGGACCTTCTTCTCCTCCGCCGCCCCAAACCCACTTCCGTACTCCTTGGCGCTTGTCATGAGGTCCGTGGTGGCTACGACGATTTTCTCGGATTGGTTGCTTATGGCGGACTGCGCGTTCCCCGCCATCGTCTTGGCGCTTGTCATGAGGTCACTGTTGGATGATTGGTCTGGGTTGGTTTTGCTTTTGTCGTCGCCGCCGGTGCCGGTGGCGGTTTTGACGCTGTTCATGAAGGAGTCCATTTTTCCGGTGAGAAATGATGGTTGGAAAATCACTAGTTTTAGAAAGTGGATAGGATATTTTGTTGGGTGATATTCAAGAGGATAAATAGACGAGGGGTTTACGGTTTTGCCCTTTGTGTAGGGGGATTGTGTGGTTGTGGGAAAGAAAGATTGAGGGTGTAATGGTCATTGGTGCATTTATTGAGATTTTGTGTCGGCTAATGGTCAGTGGTTCTCCACGTATGGTTGTGTAAGTGTAAGCATCTAACGACCAACTAAATCGCTGTATAATTATTCAATGCTCTGAATCGTGTAAAGGCATCAATCAACTCCTCCAAAATGGTTAAAGCTATTAGTTTCAGGGGAAAACCCATCTGTCTAAAGGCCTACTGTAGTAAAACCCGGTTTAGCTCGGTTTTGAACTGACAACCTTCATAGAGGCCTAGTTTTAAACTTTATTGTCACCATCAAATCAATGTCTTTCACAATGATGTTAGTGAGAGTTGAACTTAGAACCTTAAAAAGAGAAACCAAGTGACCAACCACTAGACAAACTTGTCAAAACAAGTGTAAGCATGTAATGATTTACCGGGTACCTTACCTACAAGTGAGTTTTTTTCCAAATTAGTGTTGATAGAGAATATTTACCATTTTGGTGTTTCTTTAAAACTATTTACCAAAATAGTGCTTATTTTTATTTTTATCTAACAACAATGGTAATTCTGGAAGTAATAATACAATTATAAAAAAAATATAGAATCACATATACAAATATAATATAGTTTTATCAGCTTGATTCTTTTTGTTCTAATATAAAGTCTTTTTATTCAAACGGATTCAATTGAAAACACAAATAAAAACTTGGAAATCAAAGAAAGCAAATTCCGGAAGTTTTTATATAATTCTAAAAATGATCAAATCACAAATGCATATTGTGCTAATCAATCGTTCTAATATAATTTAGTCTCCATGTTCAAACAGATTCAATCTCTCTGCAAAGTTAAAAACTATAAAATCATAAACAAGCAGCTTCAATATTTCTGTTCAAATCAAATTTAATTGAAAAAACATTGAAATCATAAACAAAAGACAAGTTCCATATTAAAAATTAACTAAAGATACTTCGGATTACACAAAGTTCAACAATTCTGTTCGGTCCATAATGATTCGAAATTCTCATTTTAAAACCATGAAATTCTTAAAACTGGTTGAAATCGTAGTATGGATGAGGCCAATCGATTCAATCCATCATTTTAAAACTATGAATCAATCGGTTTCAATGGCGTTGGCAGAGGAGTTCGACCGATTATGATTCAACAGTTTCAATGGCTTTGGCGGAGTTCGGTCGATTTTGATTCAGTGGTATCAATGGTGAAGATTGAAGGGAGTCGCATCTAATTCAACTGAAATGCAGTTGTTTTTCTTTCTTAATTTAATAAATATAAAAGAAAACACTATTTTGGTAAATAGTTTTGAAGGAACACCAAAGTGGTAAATATTTTCTCTACCAACACTAGTTTAGAAAAAAACTCCCTACAAGTTGGGTTTCTTGATTTTACTTAGCACCGCGATTTGTACTTATATCTAAAGAAACAGGAGATATCTTACCAATTATACCATGTTCGTGAAGGACTCTTAGTTTTAGTTATATATATTTGGTTGTAAAATGGTATCATATACGTTTGGTTTTACACACGATGGGCGATGGCTATCTGTTACTTTAGATGTTTGAGTTTGTGAGCGTGATGTATACTTGTTTAATTATTTTTCTTGTGTTATGTTGTTAAAATTTAAATGTTAGGATGTCGATTAAATTTGGATAAAAACGGTTTATTATATAAGATATTCAACTATAATTCTAAAGATTATCTAATTTAAATTTGGTTGAAGTGTTAAAAGTACAATCAGATGTAATAAGTATGAATTTCATAATAAATGGTCATTTTGGGTTGAAATAACAGGTCAAAAGGTATTAACTCAGTTATCGATGTTGGAATGTGGTTTAATGGATGCTAAGTTAGAGTTGGTGATCCGGTTGGTTTATATGTTACCTTTTTAGAATGACTAATGTACATGATTGGACTAGAATCAACCACCTGAAGAGACCACCTTTAGTCCTTTACAACACGCTATGATACAACTATACCACAAAAGGCTCTAAAATTGGAGAAAAACACACAATTTGGTGTTTATTGTCCATAGAAGGATAAACAGGGTAAAAACTTATATGGTTATTGAAGAAACACGAGCTCGTGCGGATGCTTAGTCTTCCAATGGCTTTGAGTTCATTGAAATGAAATGGATCTACAAAAGAAAAAGTGCCATTTGCCTCGTCACTGGAAAGGGGCTTCCTGTGACCACCTTCCGGCATATAAATGAGTGTGAATCGTAGGAAGAAGATGATACCTAGGGAGGGGTGCCTCCTTTTATAGCCGTAATGGTGTGGTGTCATTGGTGAGATGTCATTGTCAGGATAGCCTTGTGGTCTCCCATATGGCACCAGTTAGTGGCAACGGTTGTGTCTGACCTGGCAAGAATACGATTGGCGAGGTGTTGCTACTAGGAATGTCCTTGTGTCTGGTCACGTGAGCTCACAGCTCACTCTTGTATTCATCAAGATTTAACCCTAACATCCATTAATTTACCATTAATTTCTGTTACAAGAATTCAAAATCATAAAAACATCTTCATAATTCAAAATTAAGCATACCTTTCGATCCCCTAGTGATAGTGATCGAGATTCTAGCTTAATTTTAATTCCTGCTTGAATTCTTTCTCGGATTTGAAGTAGTTTTGAGTGAATTAGGGTTTTAAGGAACTTGGGGGTCGCTCCTGGGGGTTTCGATCGAACAGGGAATACACACAAGGTGTGTGTAGTGATGTTTATCCAGGACTTTTAAAAACATCTTTCTAGAATTGCACAATTGGTCCCCAAGTTTCTAAGTTATCACAATGGTTCTAATTCCTTGATTTCCCCATCTTTTTTTATTAAGAATTTTACTAGGTTAATTATTCCTAGTTTACATTCTCATTATTTTATGATTATTATTCTAGCTTATACATGTATAATGACATATATAGTTTAATAAAATTTAGGGGTGTTACAGAATCCACTTGTACTATAACGTGTCGTGTTGCATGTATACACGTTGTGCAGTATCATTAATTGACGTATATTTTCGTTAAATGTTGTATTATGACGTATATTGTCAATATGTTCCGTATTATGGCATATATTGTCCATACGGGTCGTGTCGGTGACGTTCGATATTGTCAGGTTTATTGTATGTAAGTGTCGTATTAGGGTGTAGATTGCTTATACGTGTTGTGTTATCGCGTATTATGGCGTGTTAGAGCGTATTATGTATCTACTTGTCGCATTGTTCCGTATTTATGGTGTATTATGTATCTACTTGTTGCATTGTTCCGTATTTATGGTGTATTATGTCTATACGGTGTCGTATTTTGGTGTCTATTGTCGGTTACTTTACGTGTTGTATCCATTAAACAAACAAAAAACACTTTAAATACATTATACAAACAAAATACCTTTAAAATTACAAATTAACCTAACGACACATATACAAGACCTTTACTACACCTATATATGCTCATACGGGACCTATACCTCAACTATACTATACTACATTGTACATGGCATTCTTAAAAAAAATTAAGGAAGTTTTTATTTAAAAAAAAGATAAATATTTTTTCGAAAACTTTGTTAAAACCATAAACAAATGTATAAAAAATTTGTAAAAAAAACTCAACTAGTACGACCCTTATAGACCAATACGACCCGTATAGGTCCAGTCAAATAAACAAAATCTGCCAAATCACTATTTGTTGGAAATTGAAAAAGCAATACGACCTATGTAGGTCCAGTTAAATAGACAAAATTTGTCGGTATTTATTGGAAATTGAAAAAGCAATACAACCCACATAGGTCTATACAACCCGTATTAAAAGTGTCGATTTAAGAATTTAGGTGTGCCAATAATACGACCCTTTTTAAATTAGAAATTTCCAAACATATTTAATATATACTTTATACATCATGAGTTTTGTAAAAAAAAATATCAAGCATGTTACGCCACATTACAACTTTTTTAAAACACACACGTCACAAGTTCACAAACCCAAATTAGTCAACAACAAACAATAGATAGTCACACACTTCATGCACAAACCCAAATTAGTCAATAACAAACAATAGTCACATACTTTATGCAAATCAAATTATTACAGAAAATATCGTACAACATTTAAAACACAAGGTACAAGTCACAATGCACTTCCACTTCCACTTAATTCTACTTAAACAAATTTCCGGCAGCCTTGAAAGCATCCGCCACTGGCGCCGGAGCCTTAACCTTCTTCTCCGCCGCCCCAAACCCACTTCCGTACTGCTTGGCGGAGTCAAGGACGTCCGCGGCGGCTCCGACGATTTTGTTGGATTGGTTGCTTATGGCGGACTGCGCCGTCTCCGCCGCATTCTTGGCGCTTGACATGAGGTCACTTTTGGAGTTCATTTTTCCGGTGGGAAATGATGGTCGGAAAATGACTAGTTTTAGAAAGTGGATATTTTGTTGGGTGATATTCAAGAGGATAAATAGACGAGGGGTTTACGGTTTTGCCCTTTGTGTAGGGGGATTGTGTGGTTGTGGGAAAGAAAGATTTAAGGGTGTAATGGTCATTGGTGCATTTATTGAGATTTTGTGTCGGCTAATGTTGTGGGACCTGGTTTGGATTGGTTCTAACGTGGCAAGGTGTTAGCTTTACAAGTGGTGCATCTAACGACCAACTAAATCGCCGGATAATTATTCTGGAATGCTCTGGATCGTGTAAACGCATCAGTCAACTCCTCCATAATGGTCAGAGCCATCAGTTTCGGAGAAAACCCGTCTGCCCGAAGGCCTACTGCGGTAAAACCTGGTTCGGCTCGGTTTCGACCTGACAACCTCCATATAGGCCTAGTATTAAACTTTATTGCCACCATCAAATCAATGTCCTTCAAAGTGATGCTATTGGGAGTTGAACTTGAAACCTTAAAGAGAGAAACTAAGTGACCAACCACTAGACCAACTTGTCAAAACAAGTGTAAGCATGTAATGATCTACCGGGTACCTTACCTACAAGCTGGGTTTCTTGATTTTACTTCGCACCGTGATTTGTACTTATATCTAAAGAAACAGGAGATATCTTACCAATTATATCATGTTCGTGAAGGACTCTTAGTTTTAGTTATATATACTTGGTTGTAAAATGGTATCATATACGTTTGGTTTTACACATGATGGGCGATGGCTATCCGTTACTTTAGATGTTTAGGTTTGTGAGCATCATGTATATTTGTTTAATTGTTTTTCTTGTGTTATGTTGTTAAAATTAAAATGTTAGGATGACGATTATCCGAAACATAATCTTAAATTTGGATAAAAACGGTTTATTATATATGATATTCAACTATAATTCTAAAGATTATCTAATTTAAATGTGGTTGAAGTGTTAAAAGTACAACAAGATGTAATTAAGTATGAATTTCATATTAAATGGTCATTTTGGGTTGAAATAACAGGTCAAAAGGTTTTAACTCAGTTATCGGTGTTGAAATGTGGTTTAATGGATGCTAAGTTAGAGTTGGTGATCCGATTGATTTATAAGTTACCTTTTTAGGACGACTTATATACAGATGGGACTAGAATCAACCACTTGAAAAAACCACCTTTAGTCCTTTAAAACACACTTTGATATAACTATACCACAGGCTCCTTTGAAGGCTCTAAACATTGGAGAAAAAACACAATTTGGCGTTTATTGTCCATAGAAGGATAAACAGTGTAAAAACTTATATGGTTATTGAAGAAACACGAGTTTGTCCGTGTCACACCCCGATTTCCACGTGTCTCACCGGTGGGCCCGGTGGGGGATTACCGTGACGATGTTGGCAACAATATAGTCAAACCACACAATTATATAATGCACAGCGGAAGCATAATTTAAATATATAATTTCAACCTCTGATCGTAATATCAAAATGTATTACAGGGGTTGAATATATCCACAGCGGATCGTAAATAATCATAAAGTATTGTTCCATTAGATACTGCAATCAAGCTTGCGAGGCTTATCCCGACGCTAGGGAGCTAATACCAGCCAATTACGTTTAGGTACCTGCACTTAATCTTTTTGGGGAAAATACGTCAGTTTACACTGGTAAATACATTCAACTGACACATTTGAAAATGTTTATTAAAATTGATTTGAATGCACAAGGCACAAACTCTTTTATAACTTGGGAAAATTCATAATGATCTTGTGAACGTTTTACATGTTCTTTTATGCGTTCAGTAGCCCGGGTCGTGCCGGGTTAAAGATTTATAGACACACCACGTTTGCGTAAAACCGTAGTACAGAAACCAACGGCTACGTCTTTTAGTTTTAATGTCGACACTTTATACCGGGTGTACGCCTACACCGGGATGTCGATGGTCGTGGCCATTTCGTAAAATGATGCCAAGGATATCCGGGACAACGGTCATTAAACCCCCCAAAGGCTTATAAGCAACAAAACTGTTTAAATGAGCCGATCATATTTAATCAATTAACCACCTAAGCGATGGAATTATATAATGCTCAATCAAGCGGTATTAATATACCGTAACCCAAGCCCATATAGGGGAAATAAGTCAAAAGTATTTACCTTTGCAAGTATTAATCCTTAATTTAGATCAAGTCACCGATAGCTTTTACTGGGGCTCCTAATCTGGAACGAAGGTTTTAATTAACCTCTTAGAATCCTAACGGTCCTTGTATTAGCCGTAGCTTAAACCGGTTGATTCCGACATATAGATATGGTTAATTCGCACGAAAAGGCGAAAACCGAGAATGGAGTATGATTTGGACCCAACAAGTTTAGTGACTTGTTTTATATGGGTTTACAGTTCATACTCTGGATTTTGGGATTCAAATAATATAATTTGACCCATATCGGCTATTGCACGAAAACTAGTTTCATGAGCCGTACCGTGTGCGCAAATAGGCGAAACGGTTAACCATAAGAGTCGTACGCTTATTTCCTAAGTCAATATGCCTTAAAAGTATTTTGGTATCAGTAGGATACCTTCCGTAATGCCCGTAACGGGTTTAAGTTTATATTATGCCCCGTAGGGGCTTTTCGGTCATTTTAAAGACTTTAAAAGGGATTTTCGAGTTCTACAGGAAATCTGAGTTTCCCGAACAGTTTATAAAGCTTAAAATACTTTATTTATTATTTAAAATTAGTAGCAACTGGAATCGGGTCAAAAGACCTTGTAGAACTCCCGTTTTGGCCAAAAAGGGCATATTCGGTATTTACCGAACCGTAGCCATAACCGCAGGTTATGAGCAAGGTAAAAATTATTAAAAATCTTTAAAATTCCCAAAATATTATTTTACCACAGTGGGTAAAAGTTTTGGTGACGAAAACTTGGGTTAGATGGGCGTTATGCTAATTGCGCCGTTAATTACAAAACTTTCTTAAAAGTGCGCCTTTTAGCATAACTCTCATTCTAGACCTCGGATTGACATGAAACTTTAGGGACATGCTTATAATTTAATAAGCACGGTTTTGGTCCATTCACGTGTCCGAAATACTCGTTTTAATTTTAATAGGCCGTTACGGTCAACTTTTAGGCGAATGACGGAAATGCGCTAAAGACTCGGATAACTCATGAACCGACCACAGAGGCTTATACCAACATGTGACCTGGTCCTAAGAGAGTCCTAAGGTATATTCATACCTCACTAAAACGGGTCAGAACTGAAGTCAAAGCAAAAGTCAAACTTTTGCGACATTCGGCTCCGAACCGGTTCTATATAGTAAATGATCGATTCAAACGAGCGCAAACATGTTTATATACATATTATCATGTTTTATGATTGTCAAAACAGGTTCCATAACATATATATCACCGGTTATGCTTAAATTGCTAAAATAGCTTTCTGTTGACTTTTTAACCGCGCGTTTGACTCGATATTTGACATAGTTAGAGTGGTGATCAGGGGGAACCATTTTAGAGGTTTAATACCCACATAAATACCAACTCATAACCATTTTTGATTCGTCATAAGACTGAATCATTTGCAAGATATTGCAATGACAACCGTTAGTTACGACGGTTGCGTTTTTAGGCTATAACTATGGAAATGTGAAACCAAAATGGTTATGAACGACTTACAGAAGTTAACTCTTGATGAGAGAACAGAAGGGAAAGCTAGAGAGCTCTTGAATGATCAGATATAAGTGTTTTTGAGTTGTGTGAATTGTTATGCTTAAGGCATGCTATTTATAGCCAATGCCAAGCTTTGTTGATCATTGCAAGCACTACCATCTGACCAGAGGTAATGGTAGGTGTCCCCTAAGTGATATGGGTCATTTGTAGGGTGCCCATGCCTCTTTGTTTGTGGTTTGATCGTTCACAAGTTCCAAAAGCCAAGTAGTTACCATTTTTCTGCATCTGGGCACTTTACGCGGCCCGCATGGGAGTTCCATGCCATTTTAACGCGGGTCGCCTAAAGTTCAAAAATCAGACGCGAAATAGAGGAGGCTCGCGGCCCGCCTCAACTTATGTTGAAACCTTACGCGGGTCGCCTAAGGTATTATATTTTCTGAATTTTTAAATCTTTTTGTAATTATTACAGAATCTGGCCATTAATAACGAAATCTTTCGTAATGATTCGCCTGACCTTTCGGTTTTGAAGGGGTAACTTTGCGGTTTGGCCCTCGGTTATTTACCGATAGGGGCCTCGTGTTAATTACCCGCATTATTAAGTCCCCGGTTTATTTATTAATTATATTGGAAAGCCTTAACTTTCGCTGTTGACGCTTTTAACCCTTCTTCTACGAATTCGATCGTAACTTTCTCGTTTCATATCGAAACTTCGCGAAATTTATATATATTATTTTAGTGAGGGTATAACACCGTTACAAAATCTTTGGGACGTTAAAGGGTCACTCAGAGGTATTATTAAACATGTTGACACAGTTAACCCCTGTAGTTTGTAATCTCTCACTTTCTTCCGCGTTTTATATTTGTACGATCTATAATTTATTCGTTTGAAGGTTTAAGCATTATTTAAGGATACTATACAGTATATTTACCCTTGTTGACATTTATAACCCTCGAATTTATATATACTTTCAAGGTTTGTCAAAATTAGTCCTTTATTTATTATAGATGCCACGTGTAATCAAATGACACGTGTTAACACATCATTGGACACAAAATTTCGAGGTGTTACATCCTCACCCCCTTAAAATAAATCTCGACCCGAGATTTACTCAAATAAATAGGGGTATTTTTCTTTCATTGTAGCTTCGACTTCCCACGTATATTCAGGACCTCTACGAGCATCCCATTTGACCTTTACAATCGGTACGTGCTTTCTGCGAAGCTTCTTCACCTGTCGATCTTCAATCGACAAAGGTTTTTCTATGAATTTTAAGCTCTCATCTATAAGCACATCTGTGTGTGGAATCACCAACGATTCGTCGGCGAAGCACTTTTTGAGATTTGCAGATGTGGAACACATTGTGAATTCCATTGAGCTCTTCAGGCAAGTTCCAGTTTTATAGGCAACTGATCCGACCTCGTTCAATGACCTCAAAGCCCTATGTATCTCGGACTCAGCTTGCCCTTCTTGCCGAAACGCGATCACCCCCTTCCAGGCGATACCTTAAGTAATACCTTTTCACCCACTGTCGAAGTGAAAATCCTTACGCTGGATCAGCGTAGCTCTTCTGCCTATCGCGGGCAGCCTTGAGACGTTCCCGGATCTGGACAATCTTGTCCGTCGTCTGGAAAACAATCTC